>NW_018128621.1:0-3541 GCF_001952655.1 Monopterus albus
TTACTCGGACTGCTTCGTCTCTCCGAGTTAACGTGGTGAAAAGTACGGGTGTCCAACACTTCTATTTAAACATACATTTTACACCCTTTCACTATCACAGTGTTTTATCACTGCTCTTTTACTCTGCAATCACAACATTTAGCTGTCATCAGCTACTGGCTATAACTGCTGTAAGGTGCCTTCTCACCTAAACCCTGTGACCAAAGAAGAACCATCAAAAGTGGGATGAGCTCACCTGGTTAACATGGGGGTAATTTCTGTTTTACTGCCTTGTTGGAATTTTGCACTTAACTTGCATCACTTGTTTAGTGTTACGTCTCCCCTGTGTGGATGTGCTGGAGCTTTGTTTATGTGTGTGGTATACCTTATGTCCTTTTGTCCTTTGGAACAGCCTTCCTCGCGCTGTTCAGGTGGACTTTGTTTCATTTATTTTCCATCAAATAGCCTACATCTAGTTTGTTTTTTATGATGTTTCTGTGTTCATCTGTGCATATTTTGTATGTTGTTTCTGTGTTCATCTGTGCATATTTTGTATGTTGTCATGTATGTTAGCAGTTTGACACTGGATTTGATGACAGATAAGTGCAACAAGTGCAAAAGAGAATTAAATCCATCAGTAACCAGAGAATTGTGGTTACATCTATTTTCTGGAAGGATTGATAAGTATTTTGTCACTGTTTATGTAAATATCCCAACATCAGTTTAGGTTACTGCAGTGTTTCTGTATGTAAAGCTAAATTCAATTAAATTAAATTCAGTTTATTTATGTTGTCTCTCAAAGGCCATAACTGGTGCTGCAGTGACTAGAGTCCATGCATCAGCCGAAACCAACCAACAACAACCTGTTAAAAAGTGATGAAGATGAAAATGATGAAGAGTATGATGCTTACTGAGGGAGGAGGGAGCTTAGTATCTATGAGAGAGACTGAAAGACAGCAGAGGAGGGAGAATGATGAGAGAGATAAATCAACTGTATGACACAGAACTTTGCTCAGAAAGCTGAGTGTTCAGCAGCTTCGCCTCTCCTCCTCTCTCTCTGATTATGGAGGAAACTGAACTCTGCTTTCCACAGCTCTTCAACACATCTTGCAAAAAGCACACACGTCCTCACATGGAGACAATGCTCATGTACATTGTGCTGTCCTCTGTCTCTCTGCTGACTGTGTCTCTCAACCTGCTGGTCATCATCTCCATCTCCCACTTCAGGCAGAGATAAATGTCTTAGCATTGATCATATGTTGTTGTAGTGAGATTGATTGACATCAGTGACCTCTGAGCATTACATCCTGGTGGTTGATAACTGATTACTGCTTTCATAAAACAACCATTTCCATTGGCAATAATGCTGTTTCTGTTCATAATATTGATGATATTCTCTCACTGCAGGCAGCTCCACACCCCCACCAACCTTCTCCTCCTCTCTCTGGCCGTCGCTGACTTCCTCATTGGCCTCTTTGTGATTCCAATACAAATCCTCCTAACAGAACCCTGCTGGTTCCTGGGTGACCTGGTCTGTGTTCTGTTTTATTTCTTACCTTGTTTCACCCTCTTGGCCTCAATATTAAACATGGTTCTCATATCAGTTGACCGTTATGTGGCTATCTGTGACCCTCTGCGCTACCCCATCACAATTACTCAAAAGAGAGTTCAAATCTTTGTTCTCCTGTGTTGGATTTACGCTGTTTTCTACAGCTTTATGATTTTATACGATAACCTGAAACAACCAGGCAGGTATAACTCCTGCTATGGAGAATGTGTGGTTAATATAAATGGAGCTGTTGACATGGTGTTGTTCTTTATTCTTCCCATCACTGCCATCATCATTCTGTATATGAGAGTGTTTGTGGTGGCTGTGTCTCAGGCCCGTGCCATGCGCTCCCACATTGCAGCAGTCACACTGCAGCGTTCAGTGACTGTAACTGCTAAAAAATCAGAGCTGAAAGCAGCCAGGACTCTTGGTGTGCTTGTTGCTGTGTTTCTCATGTGTTACTGTCCATTTTATTGTGTCACTCTCTCTGGCTATGACATCATGATTGGTTCTTCAAGTACGGTTTTTGTTCTTTTTCTGGATTATTTTAACTCATGTCTCAACCCTGTGATCTATGCCTTTTTCTACCCCTGGTTTAAAAAATCTGTTAAACTCATTGTTACACTTGAGATACTGCAGCCCAACTCCTGTGAGGCCAACGTACTGTAGAGAGAAACTGTGGAGAGACTGAGAAGAGAGACATGACCTTTACTGTAAATGGACAAATGTGTTTTTATCACCTGTTGCTAATTCATTGAAGTGACAAGGAGTCATTCTGATAAAAATCTAATGTTTGTAATTTTTATCTTTTATCTAGTAATGTTGTCCTTATATACAGTATGATATTTAATGAAGGTTACTCCCTCTTCATACCATGTATTGCGGCAATTCATGAACCGTCTATTCACCAGTTATACTGTATATCCTGTAATCTTTGCAGAAGAGTCTTTCATTGCCACAGAGTTTTTGACTGTAAAAAATTTAATTTGCTTTTTAAACTGTTTTGTCTTTCATAACCAACACAATGAAAAGAAACTCTTCCTTGCAGTGTTTTTATTGTAAATGAATTTTAATTTATTTTATATTGTGCTGATTTTTGTCATTTATTGTCTGTGATGGAAAGTTCAAAGTGAGTCTGGAGAAATAGAGTGAACAACCAAGTTGCCTTGGTGTATTTTAATTCTTGCAAGAAAGTTCAGTCAGTTATACAGAATGTCATACAGTTTGCAGAGTGAGTGATCCAGAAAGGACATCACAGTCAGGTTTTGTATAACACTGGTCAGCTATCACCCCACTAGCTGGAACCAATCAGAAATGTTTCTTAGGTATGCAGCCTTCATAGGTATCCTTCCGATAGGCGGCTGGGCCCAGACAGCTTGGCGGTGTAGGTAATAGGCTATGAATGTGCATGTTAGTAGAGGCTGGGTGCATGTGTTTATGAAGTGTGCATGTGTGTATAGATGTGTTTAGGTGTACTGTATGTAGGGACTGAATCTTTGTGAAGTGTCTGGGAAAAAAAGTAAACTGTGAGAAAAAGAAAACAGGGTTAAGGTACAAATACATAGTATGAGCACTGTGTCAGGATCAGGCTGGTAGAAAACCAACAATGTGAATGGCGGACTCTATTATAAGGCCAGGTGAGCTAGTTTCCTGTTGGTAGGGCACAGGAGACACAGACACTACAACTGCCCAAGAGATAATCCAAATCCAAAAACAGTCCTAGTTCAATGCCGGCAAACACTACTGTCTGAGGGATCCAAAAACGGGTGGACAAAGAAGCCGGTCCAAAAGTCGATACACAGATACACATACAGCAATCAGGAGAGCTAGGCAGAAATCGGTGGTCAGAACTATCCGGGGTCAGAATCAAAATCACAGGTAATGAGAGAAATGCTGGAAAGTCTGTATGTAAGTACAGGTAATGAGAGAAACGCTGGAAAGTCTGTATGTAAGTAAAGAACAATCTGGCAGCTTTCCGGTGGAGGGAAAGCTGGTTAAATTGGGGGGAAAACA
>NW_018128621.1:3716-8254 GCF_001952655.1 Monopterus albus
TTGAGCTAGTTTCCTGTTGGTAGGGCACAGGAGACACAGACACTACAACTGCCCAAGAGATAATCCAAATCCAAAAACAGTCCTAGTTCAATGCCGGCAAACACTACTGTCTGAGGGATCCAAAAACGGGTGGACAAAGAAGCCGGTCCAAAAGTCGATACACAGATACACATACAGCAATCAGGAGAGCTAGGCAGAAATCGGTGGTCAGAACTATCCGGGGTCAGAATCAAAATTACAGGTAATGAGAGAAACGCTGGAAAGTCTGTATGTAAGTAAAGAACAATCTGGCAGCTTTCTGGTGGAGGGAAAGCTGCTTAAATCGGGGTGAAAACAGGTGTAACCTATTGGGTGCTGATTAAAGTAAAGAGTCCATACGTGAGGTGAGACAGAAACAGGAACTGAAAACAAAATAAAAGTATGATGCCGGAAGCCGGCAGGACAGAATCATGACATACTGAGCATAATGGGCAGATAGCATGGGTATTAATTTCCATCTAAGGCTAGGGTGTAACCTTGATACATGCAATGTTTCCAAAGCAGTTATACAAAAACATGTTCTCAATTATGTGAAACAGAAGTACATTGCATGAAAAGAACAAAAGCACATAACCCAATCATTTCATTACATGCCAACAAAGATAAGTAAATTGGGAAACATACTCATATGCCTTTATTATTGTTTATATACATTTCAGTATAATAATACTGTTATGGTAGCTCGAACACGGAAATGAATGAGCAATAAAGACGGACCCAGGTAGCTGACTTCGGTGCAAGCAGTGATGGGTTTATTTACAGTGTAAGTTAATTTGCAATAAACAGATAGGTGCTGAATGGTATGGAGTAACCGGGTGCCGATCAGTGGCAGAGAAAAACAGTCAATGGTGTGATGGATGGTTACAGACCGGGCTGCGGACGCTGGGGTCACTCCTGGACTGGTCGTGGTTGTAGTGCTAATGGCTGAGGAGACAGGAGCATGTATAACAGTTAATGGAGACTGTGCATCGACCTGTGTGGTGGAGACTGGTAGGGCAGAGCAGATCCAGGGTCCAGAAGAGAGGTCTGAAGAAACGAAAACACAGCAGGAGAAGGAGGTAAAATGTATGGGTAAGCAAAAGGAATATACTTGGAAATACTAGACAAAGAAAACCACGAGCATAGGGGCCTGACAATAGGGATTGAACGGTGAGCAGGGTATAAGTAGGGAAGAAACTAATAAGGTGCAGCTTGTGATAATTAAGGGAAGTGGGGCAGGTGTGTCAGATAGTGTAATCAGGGAAGCAAAACTAGAGTGAGAAAAAGGAAGAAAGGAAGGTGCAGCCAGGCAAACCTGACAAATACATGATTTATTTGGATTGATAAATGTCTGGTAGTAGGTAATTTGAAGTTGTTTTGTACGTGATTTACTATAAGTCACAGGGTTTATAATTGACCAATTGCAGACCGATGATGCTGTGATATACACAAATGTTGGATCCAATTAAATAACTTGACCCCAAATCAAATGCTGGTGCACCACAATTTGAATGACCAGTCTTGCTTATAGTTTGGGTTTTGTTTCATAGGTTTTTTATTATTTGTTTATACATTTTTGGATTTTGGAAAATTTCTATATATGCCATTCAATGTAAGGAATTTTTTTGAACACGGGAGGAACATAGTAACGATGCCTTGATCAGTTAGTTTGTTTCTCTTATTGTGTGACTTTGGTGTTTTTGGATCCAAACTAACATAGCTAAAAATTAAAAAAGGCACAGCCAAAAAGTCATTATCAGTTTAACTGTGCTATGTATAATATTTTAACTGCTTTAACTTGCCATCAAGGTAAAGATAACCCTTTCTGATGGGGAACTGAAGCTGTTATAAACCAGTTCTTCACCAGACTCCTTCCAAAACTGTACTTAATTTCCCTCCACAGAACACGGGAGGAACATGGTAACGATGCCTTGATCAGTTAGTTTGTTTCTCTTATTGTGTGACTTTGGTGTTTTTGGATCCAAACTAACATCACAATAACGACTGGCAAAGTTGAGCAGGTAGTGATATGAAATGCATAATGTGGAAACTTCAGGGAATTGTCATGGTTACTTTGTGTAACCTGCTATTAGCTTGTCAGTAATGTAAACTGAGGCTACAAAGACTAACTTTATGTTATTCTGGTGCTGTATGCATCATGCACCTAAATCTTCCACATGATGACATGTTATGCAGTTTAAGTTAGTCACCAGTCAACTTGTCAACTCTAAGTGTAAAAATGAAAAAAAAGTCTGCCTGCAAAATCGATAATTTCAAACCTTTTAGAGTCACTTGATTTAAAATCCAGCAGTGCTTAAATTAGTTGTAAAAGTACTACAACAGGAGAAACACTAGACTTGCTATGTAGCAGGATGGGCTTGAGTGTGCCTGCATAAGAGGGACACTACTGTGCTTACTTCATATTGTTCATCATGTGATGCTACACATGTTCAGTGTGTAACTAGTCTCACTGAGAAATGCATGAGGACTTGCAGGTTTTGATTCCTAGGCTGTCTGTTCACAGAGTGTGCAGAGAACACACCCAGAGTGACTTGTTTTGAACGATAAATTCCTTTTTTGTCTACAAACTAAGTGACATGTTACGTAGGTCTGTCCATCTTCACTCAGTTTCAGTCCCATGGACTGAATGGCAGTTACCATCGGCCAGGTGTGATGTGGTATGGATTAGCAGTGCACCAATCCAATATTCAGTATCAGTACTGGGGAGTGACAGTGGTGCGGTGGGTAGAGCAGTTGTATCCTGACCAAAAATCTCGGTGCCTGCAGTCCACATGTCGAAGTGTCCTTGGACAAGACACTGAACCCCCCCAAGTTGCCTCTGATGCTGGCACATATGCACACAGCGGCCCAGGTCCCTTGGCTCCAAACAAAATTTAGTTGTACGTGTCACAATGTTACAATAAAAAAAAAAAAAAAAAAAGTATTATTCTGATACTGGCCAAAATCACTGGATTGGATACTGTGGGGGGAAGTATCATTCAATCTGATACAATCATGGACAATTAGTCCTAAACTATCATATAAATACTTAATAACACCTGTATGAAGACCATGATGTGCTAACCCCTGGACGTAGGAATAAAGCTTAACCTCTCACGCACGCCCTCTCCTGGACATACAGTAACCTCAGGCCCTGTATTTTTCTCCACATCCTCTGGTCACAGTGCAGCAGCAGGAGGTAAAATACTGGATATCAAGAAACCTGGGCACAGTCAAAAAATTCCACTTTTACAATGGCACTGTTGGATTTAAAAAAAAAAAAAGTTTTATTGACAATACCCATAACAAGCAAGGCAATATAACATTTTGCCAATATGGTGGAGGCACCAGTGGATGTTGGGCAAGCTCACGTGAATGCACAACGGCCTGGATTTTATGCCCAAGGAGATCCTTAAATTATCACTTAATACTTAAGTTTGTACTTAGAAGCAAGAATTTGAGAGACAACTCTATACCAAATTGCTTCTGCACAGAATTAGAACATACATAGACCTCATTTTTTGAGCTTTAGGTCATGTTGAAGATGATAATTCACCATTGTAACATTGTAGATAAGTCAATAAACAAGGAAAATCATGCCATGGGCTTTTAAGTAAATTAAAATAATAAATAAAAAGACAGAGAGGGAGTCATGCCCTTGTGCAATTAGTTGTAGCCATCTTTCATGGTTTAATCATAAGTTATTATTTTAATTTAAACAAGTTAATACAACAAGTAACAATATGCTAACCAGCATCATAAAATGTACATTATTAGCATGTGAAATGCAAGTAATATACCTTAGCAAATGTAACCCAGGTTATGTTTTGAAGCTCAGATTTACAGAGTGTCCCAGAACGCCCCATTAGCAAATTAGCGCGAGATGTGATAGATTTAGGGGAACTCACGGAGGTCTCGAGTTCTCTCGCTTTCCGCCAGCCTGAGGGGCAAGTGGCGCGGTGACTAGAGGTACTCCAGGAGTACGATTTCAAGGTCGGCAGCACACCAACGCCGACGTACTCTCCCGTCGCCCCTGCGTGACTGAGGACTATCGGTACTGCAGCCACCTGGAGGAGCGAGAGCAGGAATCGTCAGCAACGGTGGCGGGGCTGAGTGGCTCAGGAGCCATTCACCCAGGAGCAGCTCGAGCAGCAGCAGCAGGCCAATCCCGTGCTTCAGCAAGTCCAGGGTTAGGTCGAGGTTCCCAGAGTGGGCCGCTGTGTCTGCCGAGGGGCCGGAGGTGAAAATGCTGTATGCACAGTGGGGCAGCCTGGGGCTTTACAACAGCCTCCTCTACCGACGGTGGCGCGCCCCGTGCCAAGGGGCTGACCGATCCCCTCCACGCTCCGGTCGACGGTCCTGCGCTGGGTTCAGGGAGCAGCTGGGTCGGGACATTTCGGCAACGTGAAGACGGTGAAGCGGCTGCAGCAGCGTTTCTACTGGCCGGGGTGTCGCCAAAAGGCCAAGCTGCATGTCCACTGCTGTGATATCTGCATGGCGCAGAAGGGGTCCACACGACG
>NW_018128621.1:8624-9067 GCF_001952655.1 Monopterus albus
GTGCAGGGGCGGAGCCACTGCACGCCAGTGGCTTTAATGTTTGGATGGGAGATTTGGACCCCTGTGGATTTGGTGTTTGGACCGCCCCCTGACCCCGAGATTCCTGGTGGGCCGGAGCTAGATTATTTCAAGTGGCTAAAGGAACGCTTGGGCTCGGTCCACCAGCTGGCCAGGGAGGCTCTTGCGGACACTGGGGCCCACCAGAAACGGGCTTATGACCTGAGGACCCATGGACCTGTGCTGATGCCTGGGGACAGAGTGTGGGTCTACTTCCCCCAGAGGAAGCGGGGGCAGTCGCCCAAGTGGGCCCAGCATTGGCAGGGCCCCGGTGAAATCTTGGACCAGCTGTCGGATGTTGTTTTCCGGGTCCGTATGCCAGGGCGGGGGCGGCGGGAAGTGGTGCCCAAAGACAGACTGGCACCATACCACCCACTAGCGCCAGG
>NW_018128621.1:9183-11247 GCF_001952655.1 Monopterus albus
CAAGACACTTAGGGGACTTTGTTCTGGACATGTGAGGGTTGTGAGGACACTAACCCTCTCGTGTGGGGGCTATGTGGCGACCCTGGTCGGCCACCATGATTCGTATGTGTTCTCTTGTGTGTTGGGTGGGTTTGACACTGACGTTCAGGTGGTGTGCATGCGCTGTTCTGTCCAGTGTGGGGTTTGGGGAGGAACAAGTGCGGGAGGGTATAAAAAAGGGTAACAGGTGGGCGTGACTGTGTGTTCTGTTGGCGCGGGACATGGTAGAGTTCTGAGTGAATTGTGTTACTGCCTTTTTGTTGTTCATTTTCTGTGAGCACATGGTACCATGTTATGCAGCATTTTTAATTGCTTTCTTTAATCCATTTAATAGAACCCGAGAAAAGACAGGACCAGTGTTCTCCTCCTTGTTTGGCTAGGTGCCGGCGCACAGCTGGCTAGTTAGCTGTCATAGGACAGGGTCAGACCAGCTCCACTCAACTGAACCAGCGGACCGCGACAATATAACATATTGGTAATACACCAAAATAACCTAATGTATGTCTTCATGTACATTCTTAATCTAAACTCATAACAGATAATGATTTAAACAGTCAATACATTCACCATAAATGAATATGAATTTATCTTGTGCTAGGTAGCTTGTGGCCAATGGTTTTCCACCCAACTAACAATATTAGCATTAGCACGAGTAAATGGACTTAATACCACAAGTTAGTATGTCAGCCAGTGGCCTAACATGCTAGAATTTTTAACTCACCAGAACAAAGAACTGTGGAAATGGCACCTGGTCTTAAAGTTCAAACTGCAGCGAACTGACATGCAGCTTCTATTTAAACATACATTTTACACCTTTTCACTATCACAGTGTTTTATCACAGCTTTTTTACTCTGCAATCACAACATTTAGCTGTCATCAGCTCCTGGCTATAACTGCCGAAGTGCCTTCTCACCTAAACCTTTTGACCAAAAAAGAACCATGAAAAGCGGGATGAGCCCAGCCGGTTAACATGGGGGTAATCTCTCACTGATTTGACATTTCTGAAACTTATCAACTATAAACTGTTTATTTTAATGAACATCAATTAAGCATAGTTTGCTTTGGACCATTCTATGTAAAGGAAGCAAGAAAGGAACTGAAGAAGTATGGTTTTATTTTCACCTCCATGTGTTCCGGAGCCATACATATCAAAATGCTAGTTGACCTTTGACAGATGTTTTTATCAATGCATTGTGTGCATTCATCCCCATACATGGAAATGCCAGACAGCTGAGATGTCATCGAGACACTAACTTTGTAGGTGCAACATGAGAGGTCATGAATGCAATGAAGGATCTGGATCATAAACAGCTGAAGGAACATGGATTCCAGTTCATAATGAACATCCCATCAGCAGGCCACATGGGAGGTGTATGGGAGAGACATATCAGGATGATCAGAAGTGTTCTCAGAGCAGTCCTTGATCAGTCTGCTAAAAGACTTGACAGTGCCTCGCTTGGAACATTTCTGTATTAAGTGATGTGTATTATAAATAACAGATCTCTGACAACAGAGCACTTAAATGGTCCAACAAGCCTTGAACCTCTCGTGCCAAATCACATTCTCATGATGAAGTTTAGCATAATATCACTGCCTCCTGGCCAGTTTGTGAGTCGGGATCTTTACCTACCTATGGAACACATAGCACCAGGTGCAGTTCTTGGCGAATGAATTCTGGCTGCAGAAGATAGAGGCATGGCCTACCAGGGAGGTTTCAGGCCTGGCTCTTCTTGCACAGTCTGCTCCCAGAACTGATGTGGCTCCTGACGATTTACAGTGTCTATGACAACAGTGGAAGGCATCCAGAAGCAAGTGAAGAAATACTGCAAATTGCAAATGGCTAGGAGTTCCACCAAGCTTTATGTCAGTGTGACTATAGATCAGGTCAGGACAGTTTCATAAGTAGTGGAAGAGTACAAGGTGGGAAAATGCAGGGTTGTGATGACGTACAGAGACTCTGGTGATGAAAATATTAGATCTGTGGGTGTCACATTACAATCAGGACACAAATGGGTTAGAGGTGT
>NW_018128621.1:11746-15015 GCF_001952655.1 Monopterus albus
GGGTGTACCCCACCTTCGCCCGATTGCCGGCCGGGATTGGCTCCGGTGACCCCGCTCAGGGAACAAACGGCAGAAAATGAATGAATATTTTTCTGTCATTTATGTGTTTTGTTTCGACCTTATTTATGTTATTTACATTTATTAAGAGCTAGAACTGTGTTGCACACAGACCTTTGAAGTGTCAAGCTTGTGCCAGGAACAAAGTTTGGGTGGGAAGACGCTTGAAGCAATAGAAGGTTTTTGCTTTGGAAAATAAGGTAATTCTATTTTTTTGGTTGGAGTTTTGTACTTAGTAATTTGTAATTTTGTCTTTGGTGTTTGCAGCCAGCGGGGTATGTTTGTTTACACTTATTTTACAACAAATAGCCTACATTGTAGTTTGTTTTTTATGGTGTGTCTGTGTTCATCTGTGCAAATTGTAATGTATATCAACATACACATTACATGTATGTTAACAGTTTGACATCGGATTTGATGACAGCTAAGTGCAACAAGTGCAAAAGAGAATTAAATCCATCAGTAACCAGAGAATTGTGGTTACATCTATTTTCTGGAAGGAATGATAAGCATTTTGTCACTGTTTATTCAAATATCCAAACATCAGTTTAGGTTACTGTAGTATTTTTATAAATAAAGTTAAATTCATTACAATTCAACTCAATTTTATTTGTATAGAACCAAATCACATCAAAAATCCTCTCAGGGCATTTTACACAGTAAGGTCTGGAACCCAACAAATCCTCCTTTCAAATCAAGCACTTGGCCTCTTTAAATAACAAAAGATCAGAAAGGTACCAGGCCCAGATGGCGTGACCCCCTCCTGCCTGAAAGTGTGTGCAGATCAGCTGGCCCCCATCTTCACACTCTTTTTCAACAGGTCACTAGAGATGTGTGAAGTCCCCTGCTGCTTCAAATGTTCCACCATTATCCCAGTCCCCAAGAAAACCATCAGTGGACTGAACAACTACAGACCTGTTGCCCTGACATCTGTAGTTGTGAAGTTCTTTGAAAGACTGGTGTTGGCCCACCTGAAGGACACCATAGACCCCGTGCAGTTCATCTGCCGAGCAAACATGGCACTGCATTACATCCTGCAACACCTCAACTCCCCAGGGACCTAGGCACAGGCCCTCTTTGTGGACTTTAGCTGAGCATTCAACACCATCATCCCGGACATCCTCCACTCCAAACTGACCCAGCTCACTGTGCCTGCCCCCACCTGTCAGTGGATTACTAGCTTTCTGACAGACAGGAAGCAGCAGGTGAGGCTGGGAAAAACCACATCTAGCACCCGGACAATAAGCACAGGCGCCCAACAGGGATGCACCAACAACTGCATCTTGAAGGACTCCTCTGTAAAGCTGCTAAAGTTTGCTGATTATACAACGGTCATCGGCCTCATCCGAGTTGGCGACGAGTGAGCCTACAGACGGGAGGTTGAACAGCTCATCCTGTGGTGTAGCCACAATAACCTAGAGCTGAACACGCTCAAAACAGTGGAGATGACATTGGACTTCAGGGAGAGCCCCCTACCTTACCCTGTCTCACCATACTTGGCAGCACTGTATCAGCAGTAGAGTCCTACAAGTTCCTGGGCTCCACTATCCCCCAGGACCTGAAGTGGATGTCCAACATCAGGACCATCATCAACAAGGCACTGCAAAGGATCTACTTCCTGCGCCAGATCAGGAAGTTCAACCTGCCCCAGGAGCTGCTGATCAAGTTCTACAGAGGAATCATTGAGTCTGTTCTGTGCACCTCCATCACTGTCTGGTTTGGCTCAGCAACCAAACAGGACAAGTACAGACTTCAGCAGACAGTCAGGACTGCAGAAAAGGTCATTGGTGTGAGCCTGCCCTCCACGGAGGACCTGTACACCGCACAGGTCAAAAGGAGGGCGGAGAGGATCACTGCAGACCCCTCACACCCCAGGACACAATCTGACCGAACTCCTCCTCTCTGGACAGTGTTACAGGTCACTGTGTTCCAAGACAACCAGGCACAAGGACAGTTTCTTCCCCCAGGCCATCACTCTGATGAACACTTGACCCATGACCATATGACTGGACAATAACCATCAGTGCAATACCTGTAAATATACCTTGTACAGATTATACAGATCCGTACAGGTCTCTTGTTTTTTAAGTAGTTTGTTTTATTCCTATTTATCTCATTTCACAATGAGCATTCCTTTATCTGTCTGCATTGCTAACTGCCTGTTTATACTGCTTATTTTGCATTGTTTGCACTGTTTGTTGCTGTTAATACTGCTTATTATGTTATACTAGCCTTATGTTGGTTTGCTGTTTACTTGCCCCTTGCATGGTGATATGTACAATGAAAACCGATGTACCAGAGTCAAATTCCACGTGTGTCCAACACACTTGGCCAATAGATGGCAGATTAATGGTAGATTCTGATTCTGATACTGGGGAGAAAAAAAAATTCCTTTTAATTAAAAAAAATTCAGGAATATTTAATTGAAGAAGAGTATGATGCATAGCTAGGAGGAGGGAGCTCCATATCTATGAGAGAGAATGAAAGACAGTAGAGGAGGGGGAATGATGAGAGAGATAAATCAGCTGTATGACCCAGAACTTTGCTTGGAAAGCTACGAGTGTTCTGCAGCTTCCCCTCTCCTCCTCTCTCTGTGATGATGGAGAAGGCTGAATTCTGCTTTCCACAACTCTTCAACACATCTTGCAAAAAGCAGACACGTCCACATTCTGAAGCAATTCTCATGCACATTGTGTTTTCGTCCATCTCTCTGATGACTGTGTCTCTCAACCTGCTGGTCATCATCTCCATCTCCCACTTCAGGCAGAGATAAATGTCTTAGCACTGATCATATGTTGTTGTAGTGAGGATTGACTGAAACCCCTGACCTCTGAGCATTATATCCTGGTGGTTGATAACTGATTACTGCTTTCATAAAACAACCATTTCCATTGGTAATAATGCTGTTTCTCTACACAGTATTGACAGTGATGATATTCTCTCACTCCAGGCAGCTCCACACCCCCACCAACCTCCTCCTTCTCTCTCTGGCTGTTGCTGACTTCCTCGTTGGCCTCTGTGTGATGCCAATGCAAATCATCTTAATAGAACCGTGCTGGTTCCTGGGTGACCTAGTGTGTGTTCTGTTTTATTTGTTACCTTGTATCACACTCTTGGCCTCTATATTAAACATGGTTCTCATATCAGTCGACCGTTATGTGGCTATCTGTGACCCTCTGCGCTACCCCACCAAAATCACTCAAAAGAGAGTT
>NW_018128621.1:15194-18536 GCF_001952655.1 Monopterus albus
CTGCTAAGAAATCAGAGATGAAAGCAGCCAGGACTCTTGGTGTCCTTGTTGCTGTGTTTCTCATGTGTTACTGTCCATATTATTGTGTCACTCTCTCTAACTATGACATCATGATTGGTTCTTCAAGTACGGTCTTTGTGCTTTTTCTGACATATTTTAACTCGTGTCTAAACCCTATGATCTATGCCTTTTTTTATTCCTGGTTTAGAAAATCTGTTAAACTCATTATTACACTTGAGATACTGCAGCCTAACTCCTGTGAGGCCAACGTACTGTAGAGAGAAACTGTGGAGAGACTGAGAAGGTTCAAGGATTTTATTGTCAATTCATCATATGTACAGGACAAACAGAAAATCGAAATGCCATTTCTCTGTGTTTTTATGAGCTTTTCTGTGAAGCGACAAATTTGTTTTTAAGTGTCATTGCTGTGTTACTGAAGTGAGAAGCACAATTTAATAACAGTATCTTTGATGTTTTTTACTCATATGCACATAAATGCAGTGATCTTATTCTGTCTCTTGTATTTTTCTGCATCATATAACAATTCAAACAGTCTATACTCCGAGTCTCTGGGTTACATTAAACGACTTTTGAATGTATATGTTAATTTGATTTTATCATTATCTCTGTCATACCCAGCAGTCCACAATGAGAGGAGCCATTTTCTTTTGCTGTGTTTATTTTAAATGCATTTTCAAATATTCCAATACCAGTCAAGTTTCACTAAGCCAGAATATATTCCACATTCATATTCTATTTCTCTGCAGTTTGTTTCCAATTACTACCAGCAGAGATGATCAACCAGATGGGATATATTTTCATATGATTACTTCATTATGGTTTATATACATGCTGAAAATGATCTGGGTAGCCCCACTTTTAAATCTATCAGATTGAACACTCCTGTCCTATCATTTACCAAGATGAGAAATGAAAAAAATACAATAATAACGAGCAAGGTGTTTCAGTGTTGTTCATATGGAGTCGTTTGTCTACTTTATACATATTGTTAGATAAAAATCTAAATTAAATACAATTTAATTGTTAAATTTCGCACAGAATAATAATCAATGGAGGTTTTGACTGTATTGGTAGTAATATGTAAATTAACACATTGTGCTAATTCATAATCATAAACTATGATCTGTTTAGACATCAGTAGAGGTCAGTGTATATAAAGAAACACACGTCACAGAAGGATATAACAAATATTTAAGTAAAGTCCACATTAATGGACTGTGGACCAGGAAGTATGAAACAACCTCAGACAACACTGTTATGAAGGCCAGATAGCCAGATAATGTGGCAAATAAATCCTGGTGTGTTGGAGAACAGTTGTGTTGGTCTGCACCTCACTGTGTGTTTGTTGTCAAAGTTAGAAATCTCAATAATGACAGCAACAGTTCAGGTTCACAGTATTAGCAGAATCATGGGATTCACTGTACTGAAAGGAAACTTAAAAATCACTACAGTTGATGATGTCACTTTTGGCTTTTTCCCATTAGGGATCACCACAGTGACAATTTGCATGTTGACAGTTGGCACGTGTTTTATGCCAGATGCCCTTCCTGACACAACCCTGACTCGAACCCGAGCTGCGAGAGCACTGAATCCTAGCTGCTAGTCTATCAGGGAATTCTTAAAAAATGACTACAGTTATAAGATTTAAAACAATCCCAGCTGACATTAAGCTGCAAGTCTTTGGGCTGTGGGAGGAAGCCAGAGTATCCAAAGAGAACCCATGGCAGCAAAGGGAGAATATGCAGACTACATATAGAAAGGGATCAGCTTGGTCGGGGCTCTAATCTTGCTGTTGTGAGCCAGCAGCACTAACCGCTGTTCTGTTAATTCATTTTAAAATGTATTTTTCAAATAAAAACTCTACTTCACAATAATTTGTAAATAATTGCTAAAGGTTGCTTTCATTGCACATTTTTCACACTGTAATTGCAAAAATGTCTTTAGTTGAGAGAAACCTTTTGTGCCTTTGGTCAGGGAATAGCCTTTACTCTCCAGAAAGAGTCACAATAAGTATAATGGTTACTCCAAAAGGCATTTGTCCAAGTCAGTTAGAACATCATGTACAAGTCCATAAAATGCCAGAGTGCTGTACACAGAACATATGTGTGTATTTATGGCTGTATGAAATGATCCATTCCTTCATTAGTTATACCACTTATGCTGTGAAAGGCCACATGGGGGTTTGACCCAATCCCAATTAAAATCAGAGAAATGATGAGGTACACCATGGACAGCTTGGCAGTTTATCACAGAGGTGACACATAGACAAACATTTACGGGGATATTTCCTAAGGTTATGTGGCTCATTTTTGGTGCTAAACAGTAAAATTCGGTGTTTTCATATTTATGTCAGGACTTGACCATGGGATGGACCCAAAATGCGGACACAGACAAGGAGGTAATTGCGAATAAAAAAAGTCACTTTCGGCTTTTCCCATTTAGGGGTCACCACAGTGAATTGTCACACTGATGACTGGCATGTTGACATTTGGCACGTGTTTTATGCCGGATGCCCTTCCTGACGCAACCCTGATTCGAACCCAGGCCGCAGTGGCGAGAGTGCTGCGCCTTAACCACTAACCTACCAGGGACGGCTACAAGGAAGTAATTGAGAATAAGGTTTAATAAAAGGTTCAGGCCACAAGACAAAAGGTAAATACACCAGGCTTCACCGGACACAAGGTAACAGAGAACATAGAGAAAAAAACTAAATAATACACTCTAGGAGACAGTTCACACAGGGAAGAGGAACAGACTGGTG
This sequence comes from Monopterus albus, assembly GCF_001952655.1. NCBI lineage: Eukaryota > Metazoa > Chordata > Actinopteri > Synbranchiformes > Synbranchidae > Monopterus > Monopterus albus. The sequence goes on from NW_018128621.1 coordinate 17,977, forward strand.
AATAGAGCAGATATTGGGCCACAGGCAAAATACACAGGTTAATGGTGTTACAGACAACTCACTAGGAACAAGGCGAACCAGAAGGGTATGGTGAACAGAGTTAATGGATGATCGAGTGACTGAGGGAAATGAGGAGGTACATATATATGGGCTGAAGATTGGGGGATAATTATCAGCAGGTGAAAACAGTGAATTGTGATCAGGAACTGTGGTAAAACTGGGGTGAAAGAAGTTATTTGGAACAGGAAATAAACCAAAATAAAAGCATGAACACAGGAAGCAAGTCCAAATCATAACAATTTACTAAGGAGTCACAGTGGGGTTTTGTGGTGAAGAATGTAGGAATTTGCACGTATCAAATCAAATCAAATCAAATTTTATTTGTATAGCGCCAAATCACAACAAAAGTCATTTCAGGACACTTTACAAAGTAAGGTCTAGACCTTACTGTTATCAATATTATTACATAGGGAAAACCCAACAAATCCCCCTTGAGCAAGCACTTGGCGACAGTGGGGAGGAAAAACTCCCTTTAACGGAAGAAACCTCCGACAGACCCC
>NW_018128621.1:23663-25646 GCF_001952655.1 Monopterus albus
GTGGAGCTGCGAGCTGTACCACGGGGCTAGCCTCCTCTGTTTCACTACCTTCTTTTTCAGAGGGGCAATGGTATCAAGTGTATTACGTAGGAATGCTGCAGTACTATCAACAAGATTATCGATTTGTGTGGGAGTAAGGTTAAGGTGGCCTCCTTCCACTGTGTTGGCAAATGGCACTGAAGTAGATAAAGATGGAATTATTTCCTTAAACTTGGTAACAGCATTGCCAGATAGACATCTGCTGTAGTGGAATTGTTTCCCACATAGAGTATAATCCATTAATGGAAATTCAAAAGTTATTAGAAAATGGTCAGACAGAAGAGGGTTATGGGGAAAAACTATTAAGTGTTCAGTTTTGATGCCATATGTCAGAACCAGATCAAGAGTGTGATTAAAACAGTGAGTGGGTTTATTTAGTTTGAGAGAAGCCAACTGAGTCTAATAATGAACAGAATGCATTGTTGAGGCTGTCATTGTCGGCATCTACATGAATATTAAAGTCGCCTACTATGATTATTTTATCTGTACTAAGCACTAAATCAGACAGAAAGTCTGAGAATTCACTTAAAAACTCTGAATAAGGAGCAGGTGGACGGTATACAATAACAAACAGAACAGGCTTTTGAGTTTTCCAGTTTGGGTGTGAGAGACTCAGGGTGAGACTTTCAAATGAGTTATAACTATGTTTAGGTCTAGGGTTGATTAATAGGCTTGTGTCAAACATCGCTGCCACACCTCCACCCCTTCCTGTGTTTCGAGGGATGTGACAGTTACTGTGACTAGGTGGAGTGGATTCATTTAGGCTGGCATATTCTTCCTGCTGTAACCATGTTTCAGTAAGACACAATAAGTCAATGTGATGTTCACTTATCAAATCATTCACTAACAGAGATTTAGATGAGAGAGATCTGATATTTAATAGTCCACATTTGATTGTCCTATTACTTTCTACTATAAGAGGAGTCATCTTAATTTTAATTAGGTTCTTATGAATAACTCCTCTGGAGTTGATTCTTGATTTATATAATTTAGGTGGGCGGGGGGCAGACACAGTCTCTATGGGGTACTGGGAACGTTGGGTAGCAGCTGCAAGGAGACAGCAGAGAGGCATGTAAGACTGCGACCCTGCATCGTATGATCTCATACAGTATGTATTTTAAGGCATTTCCCATTCAGGGATGCAAAAATCAGGGAGGAGAGAACAGAAATTCATACATATACCCTCAGCGCCTGATTTCACATGGATAACTGTAGCTGAAATTTAACGTGGAGAAAGCAGGTGTAAAATTTGTGGCCCTGCTGTCAGTGTGGCAGCTGTTAGTCATCTGAGACATTGACAGACATTAGAATATGTTTGAAGGGCCAGAGCATGACAGTAAATCACTCACCAGAGTAGAAGATTTCATGTCACACCATTCTTCAGTTACTGAATGAAATAAAAGCTTATTTGACTGGTAGGAGACTAAGTGACTGCCATTCTGAAACAGGCATGTCCTAACAGCTGTAGCGCATTCAAATTAACACAACTGTGGCCGGTCTCATTTGCATCATTAGTCTTGGTTAATATGCTGCTAAATTGAAAAACTGCAGCACCGCAATATTTTCTGTACCTGACATGACACAGGTTACATATAACCCTAACTTTCACATACCAGCAATTTGCAGTTGCTAGTCCAGTTAACTGGAGTACCAACACAAATACACTGGGAGAAGATATAGAATCCAGAGCCAAAGCCCAGTCAGAACCTTCTTGCTGTGAGGCAGTACTAACCACCATCAGGCTGCCCTGCTTGGATTTAACCAAATAATTGAGGAAATCAATCAACTTTAATTTATTTTATTGGGTTGTGCATGTTATGATGAAGCTAGAGAGGTTGGACCAAAAGATACAGACTACCAGGAAGTGAAACAAGAAAAGAGTTTATTGCAATTAAAGCATGAATAAACTGAGAGGAAGTAAGAAGGGACAGAGGCCGAACAGGT
>NW_018128622.1:0-4372 GCF_001952655.1 Monopterus albus
CATGCCTCACTTCCTACCCACTGGTATTCTAGTACCAGTTCTAAAGAAAGACATAGAATACTCAAGACAGATGTCTAGCTGCTGTGCAGTTTCTGTGAATGTATCCATGCCATTATTTCCATAATCATCATTGCTTCTAATAGCTCAAATCCAGGTCCAGCCAAAGTCCTTGACCAACTGGGCCAGGACTCTGCTTTGATTGTAGTCACAGGGTATTGTTCTGAGGAAGGATGGGTATTTCCAATCCTGGTCCAGCCAAAGTGATTGACCAACTGGGCCAGGACTCTGCTTTGATAGTACTCACTGGGTATTGTTCTGAGGAAGGATGGGTATTTGGTTTTGTCACTGAGACAAGCACAGGTGGCAAAGTGGCTGATCTACAAAAAAAGAAAAGACCTCTCAAGATGAAGATGACATTCATGATGATGTTGCGGTAGGTAGAGCAGTCGTCTCTCAACCAAAAGGTTGAAGGTTTGAATCTCGGTGCCAGCAGTCCACATGTCGAAGTGTTCTTGGGCAAAACACTGATGGTTAGAGCCATCGGTTGAGGTGGTGCCGCATATGGCTGCCATTGGTTCTGTTGATTCCTTGTGTGTAACATATTTGGCCAATAAAGGTGATTACCCTTATCACATACCTTTGCATTGAGCAGCTGGAAAAACTGCAGAATGTAATTATTTACCTTTGCACTGAGCAGCTGGAAAAACTGCAGAATGTAATTATTTTTTAACAAATTTCATATTTAGCAGTTTTACCCACCAGTGGGATATGAAAGGGTCCCAAGACAGTAGCTATAGCCTTGCAGGGGGAGGAAGACGTTTCTCCTATAATGGCCTGCACTTGTGCAGGTTTGGTACATGGTGCCTCAGTGGGTGCAGACACAACTTCATTACCATTAGCCAAGGCCAGTGCAACTTACACACTTACCCACACACTTCTGGCAATAGAGCTACAGGAATCATACATCTTATAGCCCAGAGAGATGCCAGATAGTAGGTCTGTGCTGTTATTAATCGCCTCAATGGCAAAAATCATAGCCTGACCACACTGGAATCCTCTGAAACTGAAACTTGATACATAGTTTTAAATATTTGTTCTCATAATAGTCCTTGAATCAGAAACCACAGAATCGTACAGTACATGAAAGTATTCAACAGTATTAATACAACTGAATAGTTTAATTTTCACTATTGAATTGAGTAATTTTAATACTCAGTCTGACAAATGTTTTTATACCACCTTGCATCTAACAACTTTGTCTTTGATATTTTAAATTGAAATAGACTTCTCTGCTGTAATTTACCTGGTGCATTCCAGTGACAGTGGTTTGTGCATGTAGGTATCCTGTCTGACTTTCCAGCTGATGAGAAAATTCCCCCCAATATAATGTCCCCATCCTTAGATAGTAGGGGGTTCTGAGGATCCCCTATCTGCCGGCACACCAGATCCTCAGCCTGCAAAAAAGAAACTATCAACAACAGTGATAAAAATGCCCAGCCCCACTGTGGCCACCTCTGCATGGACGTCATATTGTTTGAGAGACCTAAATCAGTGGGTGACATCACATGTAACTTAATGTAAATCAGACGACTGCACTGGTATTTATACAATTTTGATTAGCATAAAAAAATCAAAACAGAACATTGTTTAATCTCTGTTGATTTACTGGAGGTGGGGGTGAGGGGTGGGATTAAGGGAGTTGCCCAAACTGGAAACAAAAAATAGCTTGAGCTAGTATCTGTGTTGTGTGTGTGATCATACAAAAATACTCGGTTCTGCTGCACATTTTTTCTTTTTTTATGATATTATTTTTACATTATGAATATGCAAATTTTCCTTTAATTACTGGAATTTAAGTTGAGGTGGACTGGTTGCTGTAGTGAATTCTGGGACAATAAATCATTACTGATGGCTTCATTATTCAAAGGGTACATATTCATATAAGACACATCATCAGTTGTTAAAGACAATATTACATTTGGCAGTGGACAGAGTACGTCAGCAGAGAGGTCCAGAGAGGAGTTAGCAGCTCGGCACCATCGTGATGGAGAGAACCTGGGAGCCTTCGCCGCGGACCTGCAACTGCTGGTGAGACGGGGCTACACGGCGTTCCATACATCAGCAAAGGACGAGCTGGGCCTCCAGGGTTTTCTGCGTGGCCTTGCCCCCAAGCAGCTCCGCCAGCATGTCTGCCTGGCAGCGCCACGTAATGTAGACGAGAAAGGCTGAGCGGGTAGAGGAAGTGCTGGGTCCACGGCCAGCGAGGGTGTCACCCCTGTGCCCAAGCACTTGAGCGGCAGCTCTGGAGGATGAGATGGCAGTGCCGGAGAAGCCGGAGGCCAGTCGGGCTCAACCAGCCCAAGAGCGCCGGCAGAGGGCCAGGTCCGACTGTTGTTTTCGGTGTTGGGAGCCTGGACATCTGGCTCGGGTCTGCCCAGCCCCGAGCCCCAGACTGCTGGGAAATGGACAGGGAGTGAGGCATTGGGGGGGCTCTCACTCCAACCGCCTGTTTCCCTCCTCTCAGACTGGCTGATGGTTGGTCACTGTGGGCCCGCCAGAGGGTTGTACTTGAACTGCACGGTGGGCGGACGGCCCTGCCGGGCGTTGGTGGATACGGGGTCCACTATCAGCCTGGTTAGGAAGGGAATGTTGCCAGGAATGGCTGACTCCCTCCCTTAAGGATGGACCCCCACGAGTGTGGAATTATTAACAGTCACAGGGGAGAAGACAGTCATGCCAGGAAGGGGGCAGCTGTCGGTGGTGGTAGGAGGCAACCAGACAGTCCAGGAGTTCTGGTTGGCTGACATAAAAGACGAGTGTATTGTCGGCCTGGACCTCCTGGACTGCTGAGGGGCGACAGTGGATGTTCCTCGGGCTGTCCTACACACCACTGATGGGACCATGCAGCTGCGGGTGGGACTAGGCGACCACCTGGGGGCAGCCACCTCTACAGAGCCAGCCGGGAAGAGGAGGCGGAGATGTAAGCGGAGCCGCCGGGGGCGGGTCCGACCTGTTGCTGATGATCCTCGTTCACCGGAGCGGACTGCCTCTTTCTCAGAGACTGTAGCAGCTGTGCAGGAGCTGGCACGGCGGAGTGGTGACCACGCAGGAAAGAGAGAGGCTGTTAGAGCTGCTGGGGGAATTCACAGACATTTTTGCGGCAAAGACGGAAGTCTGCACCAGGACGGTCCCGGTGCAGCACTATATCGATACGGGAGACACCGCTCCCATTCGCCTGCGCCCCCACAGATAGCAGACATGGCAGCTAATGGCATCATTGAGCCCTCCGACAGCCCGTGGGCTGCTCCTATGGTCATGGTGCGGAAAAAGGACGGTGGGTGGCGGCCGTGTGTGGTTTACAGGTGCCTCAATGCCGTCACCCACAAGGACTCATATCCACTGCCCCGCATTGATGATGCATTGGACTATGTTGCTGGTTCCAGCTGGTTTAGTTCATTGGACCTACGTAGCAGGTACTGGCAGGTAGAACTGGCGCCGCCCCAAAATGGCATTCACCATCGGACAGGGACTGTGGCAGTTCCGGGTGATGCCATTTGGACTTTGCAACGCTCCGGCTACATTTGAGAGACTGATGGAGCGGGTCCTCAAGGACATTGCCAGAACCCGCTGCATAGTGTACCTGAGATGCTGGACTTCGTTTAAACCCAGCCAAGTGTCAGACCAAGTTCCTGGGACATGTGGTCAGCCAGAGAGGTATCACTACAGACCCAGAGAAAGTGGCCACCGTGAGGGACTGGCCCGCTCCGCGGAATGTAGCTGAACTGTACAGCTTCCTGGGACTGGCGTCTTATCAGTGGTTCGTGAGAGGGTTCGCTACAGTGGCGGCGCCCCTCCACCAGCGGACGAATAAGGTTCGGGGGTTCGAATGGAGCGAGGACTGCACTGCGGCATTCAACCAGCTCAAGGCGGCACTGGTGGAAGCACCGGTTCTGGCTTACCCCGACCCCCAGCGGCCCTTTATTGTAGACAGTGTGGGGGCTGTCCTATCCCAGGAAGGAGAGGACGGCGAGCGAGTGGTGGCTTTTTACAGCAATATACCTTAGCAAACATAACATATTGTGGCGAGGTCGCCACAATATGTTATGTTAGCTGTCATCCTGGCCGTGCGGCACTTTGGGTCATATCTCCTGGGCACCAAGTTTGTGCTGAGGAAGGATCATGCCAGCCTCACTTGGCTGATGAACTTCGGCCAGCCCGAGGGGCAAGTGGCGCAGTGGCTGGAGGTGCTCCAGGAGTACGACTTTGAGGTTCACCACCGCCCGGGTCGACAGCACACTAACACAGACGCACTCTCCCATCGCCCCTGCGTGACCAAAGACTGTTGACACTGCAGCCGCTTGGAGGGGTGAGG
>NW_018128622.1:4557-4972 GCF_001952655.1 Monopterus albus
GGCAGGGGGGGCCCGCCGGGGCTGCCGAGGGGCCGGAGGTGAAAGCGCTGTACGCACAGTGGGGCAGCCTGGAGCTTCACAACAGCCTCCTCTACAGACAGTGGCAAGCCCCGTGCCAAGGGGCTGACTATCTGCAGCTGCTGATTCCTTCACCACTTCAGTCGGAGGTCCTGTGCTTGGTTCATGGAGCAGCTGGATCGGGGCACTTTGGCAATGTGAAGATGGTGAAGCAGCTGTGACGGTGGTTCTACTGGCTGGGTTGTCATCAGAAGGCCGAGCTGCACGTCCACTGCTGCGATATTTGCATGGCGCAGAAGGGGCCCACACGACACTCTCAAACTCCGCTGCAGCAATATCTGGTGGGGGCTCCCATGGAGCGGATAGGGGGAGATATTCTGGGGCCGGTCCCTAACAC
>NW_018128622.1:5152-9792 GCF_001952655.1 Monopterus albus
GAAGTGTTTCAGCGGCTGGGGGTGAAAAAGACCAGGACTACGCTGCTGCACCCTCAGAGCGACAGTTTGGTGGAATGTTTTAATCGTACCCTGGCCACGCAGCTCGCAACCCTCACCAGCCAACATCAGAGGGACTGGGACCAACATCTGCCGCTGGTCCTGCGGGCTTACAGGACAGCTGTGCAGGAGTCGAGCCACTGCATGCCAGCGGCCCTGATGTTCGGATGGAAGATTCGAACTCCTGGTGGGTCGCAGCTAGACTATTTTAAGCGGCTAAAGGAGCGCTTGGGCTCGGTCCACCAGTTGGCCAGGGAGGCTCTGGTGAATGCTGGGGCTTGCCAGAAACGAGCGTATGACTTGATGGCCCATGGACCTGTACTGAGGCCTGGGGACAGGGTGTGGGTCTACTGCCCTCAGAGGAGGCGGGGGCAGTCACCCAGGTTGGTCCAACACTGGCAGGGCCCCGGTGAGGTCTTGGACCAGCTGTCAGACGTTGTTTTTCGGGTCCGTATGCTGGGGAAGGGTCGGCGAGTGGTGTTGCACAAGGACAGACTGGCACCATACCACCCGCTGGCCCCCGGACTAGAGACAGAACTGGGCCTTGAGGACAACCCCTCTCCTCCTGGGGAGGTTAGTGACTCTGGTGGGCCAGGGGAGGGGTCTGATGGCGGGGCTGGAGTTACACGGCGGCCGGGACATGCACGCCGAGCCCCAAGAAATTTAAGGGACTTTGTTTTGGACGTTTGAGGGTTGTGGGGACACTAACCCTCTCGGGTGGGGGCTGTGTGCTGGCGCACAGCTGGCTAGTTAGCTGCACAAGTTTAGGATAGGGTTAGGCCAGCTCCTCTCATCCAAACCAGCAGAGCGCTACAATATACTCAGTTTAATAAAAAAAAATGTCTACTTTTATCTGTGCTAATTTCCTTATGCATATTTTTAATATAGATTTCTATTCTGTAATTTACCTGGTGCATTCCAGTGGCAGTGGTTTGTGCATGTAAGTTTCCTGTCTGACTTTCCAGCTGCTGTGATAAAACAAGATTCCCCCCAATATAATCTCCCCATCCTTATATAGTTGTGGGTTCTCAGGATCCCCTTTCTGTCGGCACAGCAGCTCCTCAACCTGAGAGAAGGACACCACCAATAACAACTGTAAAAGTGTCCATCCGTGCGCTGTCCACCTCTGTGTGGACGTCATGCTGTCTGAGAGAACTAAAACACTGGGTGGCATCACATATTCTACAACAATTCAGAAGCTTGTACTAGTATTTATACACTTTGCATTAGCATGAAATAGCATTAGGGCTCATTCCTCAAACTGAAAAAAAAAATAGTCATCTATTTTAAATGTTTTTAGTGTTTTTTATCAGATAAGAACATTCAGTTGTGCTTCACCTTTTCTCTATTTAATATTTTTATTAAGAAGATGCAGCTTTTAAACCATGTATTTATATTTACCGTTTAACACTGAAAAATTATACAGAATGAAAATTATTGTATATAAAGTCAACATTTCCCACAACAGTACAATAACTGGCTTCCACCAGTGCCGCCTTGAGCTGGTTGAATGCTGCAGTTGTGGCTGAAAATGTTGAAAGAGTCTCACAACAGCTGCAGTTTTCTGCAATCAGATTAAAATCATTCTCATTAGAGATTCCAACATAATTGCTTACGTGGATGCTTAACTGTTGTCTTGGGTGTTGCTATAATAAGATGTGTTTACATGCTGAAGAAGGGATGGATTCCTAAGTGGACCCTCTGTATACAAACTGGACTTTACCTAACTGGATTTATTTGAACAAAATTCAAAGAGAGAGGCCATATTTGTTGTGACCCTAACACAGTTTCAGGCTGCCAAACATGAGCCTCAGTTAAGGGGAAATCAGTTACATTCAAGACTGCTAACTCATGCTCTAAAGAGCAGAAGAGGATGTATGGGGCAAATGCTCAACTGGATAAGCAGCATCTCAAATGAAGAGATTCATAATCCACCAATACATAATACAAACTGAACTGTCTGTAAGGATGTGGCTGTTCCCTTTTTGGCGTTTTGACTACTGGATTCATCAGCTCACGTGCATCATCAGTGCAACTTCCTCATCCAATGAACACAGCACAGAACTGGACTATACTGGTTTAAGAGGGGAGCCCTAAAAACCAGGAAATATTACCAAGAGGAGGTATAAAAGACACCCCAACATCAGTGCAGGGCACATTTGGATGTGAGGCTGGTGGGTTTTTTCGCTATTTTTGTAAGTTTTTTCTACTGTGGTGGACTTGGGCTTTACTTTATGATTATGAATATACCTCACAATAATAATTGGGGCACCAAGCTTTTTATCATGTGAGCTACATCGTAAACAAACCAACAAACAATTATTAATCCAGTCTCAGTCTGAAGTATTGAATTCTCAAAACAGTGTCTCTTACTGAGATAATAAAAATGACAAAGATGAGAAAGCCTGTCCGATGATCTAAATAGGTTTCTTTACAAAGGGCAAAGGGAAAGAAAGTATTGTAAAATGGATGAGATGGCACATAATGAAGAGAAATTAAATGAAAAGATAGGTGAAAGAATTAATCAACTCATGATTAGAGTTGGCGGAAGAATGAGTTAAATTGGCTTAAATCACATTACATATTGGATCTAAGTTCTATGACTTAAACAACAAATTGGAGAAGAAAAGATTTCAAAGTTTTTGGAATTTATGGGCTATTAAGAAAAACATCAGTTTTAGCCACAAGGTTGCTTAGCTCTTAGCTGTACCACACTGATGTTTTACGTGGCTAAGGAGGCAAAGCAGTCTGCTTTTGGAAGCCTTTCTGGGTTGTAGTGGCAATTTTCCATTGAATATTGAGAAGTAGTAATACTTAGGAGTAGAATGATAGTTCCGTATATGGTGATGTTTTCTACTGTCCTTTGCCTTTAAACTTGGACATACTGGGAAATTGGGCACTGTCTTCACCTATTCATTGACTAAATATGAAAACTAAGAAAACACTTAGTAACTAAGGAAAACACTTTGAGTTAACAAAAGTATGTTAACTCTGGTTTTGCCATATTCTAATTATTACACAATCAAAATAGGAAATATCATATTCTGTGGGACAGAAAGAAAGGTTAACTTTGGCTTAAAACATATAAGCAATCATCATTAGCACAGGTAATCATAGAATAGTATCCCAGCTGTCATTGGGCGAGAGGAAGTGTACACCCTGGACAGGTCACCAGTCTATAACAGGGCTGACACTTAGAGACAGATGACCATACACACCCACACACTTCTACGGACAATTTAGAGCCGCCAACCAACCTAAACTGCATGTTTTTGGATTGTGAGAGGAAGCTGAAGTACCCAGAACGAACCCACACGGGTACAGGGAGAACATGCAAACTCGAACAGAATAGCATCAGCAACTAAAGCCCGAGCCAGACTCAGCATGTATGTGACTCTAAAGGTATTTGCCATATCAGTATCCAGTGTCCTAGGAATGAGGACAGGCTCAATACATCATATCTTACTCTGAGTTGAAGTATCTTTAAATTGGTCTCCTCTAGTTTTACTGGTAGTTACCAGTTATATCAGAAAATGTCACCACTCTGACCTTGACACACAGCATCCCAGTATCCTATTTTCACCCAAGCAAGGAGCAGATATTTGATAGTTTGACATATACACCGATCAGGCATAACATTATGACCACCTGCATAATACTGTTTACATAGGAGTCAATGTGGCAGTTGGTTGACACTCGTGTCACTCTCCTCACTGTGCATCTTCTGTGATTCCATTTGCTTCCACAGTTCTACTGTCAGGAAGAGCACAGATATGTCTACAATTCAGTGAAAAACTTATGTAAAAGGAGTGAAAACTGTGGTTGTGAGGACGAGTTAGAGAGATTTTTTTGGACAAATTCAACAGCCTCAACACTCTAGGTGTGATATCACCAGTACAAACCCTGACTCTTTCTCTTCATAGAGACCAATGTACAGTATTTCTCATTTTCAACCAATTAAAATAAGATTCAAATCAATTTTAATCTTTTGAAAAGTACAAATGGAAGTATCAGCAAGGCTGTAAATATGGGCTTCAAAGAGCACCGAGATACAGAGAGAGCAGAGGAGAAAGAGGAGGTTCCAGGGGAGGTTGGAGAAGACAAAGGAATTATTATTAAAATGCTGTGGCAGAATGCTTAGAAAAGTTAAGCTTTTAATAAGTAAAAATAATCATAAAATGATTTATGTGTGTTAACTGAAATAATCTTTAGTACATGTGTAAGAATAAAATGTGAAATAATTGTATTAAAAGAATGGGGAGAAGTGATTTTACATCTAAAAGAGTGAAAAATGCAGTCACAGGAAAGAGGAAGTACAGTAGACACACATCCCTGAAAATGAGGAACTACAAAGGTTCGTGTGTGCCTGCCACACAGAGAAGAGACACACAACATACTGAGGAAGTAACAAAAATGATGGTTTCAAGCCTAAAAGTAAAGATTTGACTGATAATTGTTTGATCAGTGTCTAATCAATTATAATCCATGTTTAGTCAAGAAAAGTATTCAAAATATAAAGATCTGTGTTTTGACTTTAAGGGATTGATAGTTTTGTGTGAAATCAGTGTGTAATTCTGATTGTT
>NW_018128622.1:18426-25524 GCF_001952655.1 Monopterus albus
GTGCAGGATTGGAGGTGGAAGAGATCTGGACGTGTAATGTTAATTTTACCTGTGATTCTTTGAATAAACCAGCACGGTTATTTTTTATATAATCCAAGTGGTCTGCTTCGTCTCTGGGAGTTCCTGGTTAAAAAGAGCCGGAAGACGCTTACAACAAAAATAGCTTTTAGTATCTACAAGTTTGATTGAAATATTCCAAATGAATCACACAGGACTTAACATACACAACTCTCTGTTAAGAATAAAAAGCACCAAGGATTTGTATTTATACTCTGTTAAAGGAACAAGGAGATATGGTAATCTTGTTTATTTCCCCAACCCTTAATTGTCTTCCAGGTCAAGAAAGAGATGGAGACTCTGACCAGAGAGAAAGGAGTGAATTCTTTCAAGATGTTCATGGCCTATAAAGACATGTTCATGCTGCAAGACTCTGAGCTTTATGCTGTGTTCTCCCAGTGTAAGGAGATTGGAGCTATAGCTCAGGTGCATGCTGAGAATGGAGACCTGATTGCAGAGGTTAGTATTAGCTAATATGCCATGTTTATGAAGTGTTTCCTCGCTTGGACTAGAGCAAACTGTGACCACAACAGTAACTGAAAATTCGGTATTAGTTGATAATAGCAATTCAGAATTTGCCTTTTGAAATAAGTGTTTCTGACAAATCTGAATGACTAGTCATGTTAGCTCAGGTGGTTCAAGGTCCACTGACATTGTTTGTTGTATTTTAGCAATAAAAGCAAATGTTTAGAAAGGCAACAAGATGAGACCTAGATCCAACAGAAGCTGTCACCCTGTCAAGTGTTTGTCTACTGCAGAAAACCTTTAACCTGCAGAATTTAGGATTGTCACAAGTGTAGACCTGTTTCATCACAGATACTGGGACATGTCCATGCCGCTGGCTGTGTTAAAGCACCAGTGTAATAAGTAACCCACTCAGTGCCTCATCATTAATGTTATTAGGCACACCTGTGCTTTGCCTGCTACAGTGTGACAGTTCAAATGTCTGCTGTGGTAAAGGCCTATTATTTCTCTTATGTGTTTGTATTTTCAGATACAACTTTCTTTAAATGTCATGGCAACATTTCACCACGAGGGGGCAGCAAATACTAGAAAAGAAGTTTGTGGCTCTTGTAGAGAGCACATTGAGTCCTGATTCTGGGAAATGTCTCCACGTCTAACAAACGCTTATATGGACTGTTAAGCCGTTTTAGACACTGCTTTAACTTGTTGCACATATTCTCACTGTTCTTTGCAACATTATTTAAGGGCACATTTATATTTTTAATTGATACTGAATTTCACTTGTGCTTCTTCTGTTGGTATACTGTATTTTAAGCACAACCATTGCAGACTCACTCTTTACCCATCCATCCCCTCAGGGCTTAGACAGCAAATGTTTTGTGTTATCCTTTCATCTCGGTTGACCTTTCTCCTGCCTTGTGGTTCCCCGTCCCCAACAGGGGGCTAGGAAGATGCTGTCTTTGGGCATTACGGGGCCTGAGGGCCATGCACTGTGTCGGCCAGAGGAGGTAGAGGCTGAGGCCACCCAGAGAGCCATCACCATCGCGCACTCTGTCAACTGCCCGCTGTATGTGGTCCACGTCATGAGCAAATCTGCTGCCAAGGTGGTGGCTAATGCACGCAGAGAGGGTGAGTGTGGGCTTGCTGCCATCTGCTGTTGAAATACAGCAGGGCAAGTTTGCCAGATGATGGCTTTGTGTGTGACACCGTTTTTTAGTTTGTATTAGCATTCTTCAACGTGGTCTTGTAAAGACCAGAGCCAGTATCAGTACTCATGTTTGTACAGAGTTTTCAGTGCCTTTTTTATGTGGCATGGCTAAAAGTTAAATTATTCAGCATTTTGCCTCAATTTCAATCCTTGTCTTGGTAAAACATCATCTGAAACAGTACAAAAACAAATTCCTAACAACTAATGTTTCCCCTCTCTCTCTTTACAGGCCGTGTGGTGTTTGGGGAGCCCATTGCAGCCGCGCTGGGCACAGATGGTACCCACCTTTGGGACAAAGACTGGGCCCATGCTGCTGGCTTTGTCTTGAGTCCTCCCCTAAGACCTGATCCTAGCACCCCTGATTACCTTATGGACCTGCTGGCCAAGTACGAACTGAAAGTGTAGAAGGAGCCATGGTGATAACAAACCCAAACAAACATGACTTAATAGTGTTTTTTGTGTGTGTGTCGAATGTTGATAGAAGAAAAGACACTGAAGCACAAATGTACGATACAACTAGAAAAGTAACATTTATTGCAGCATTGGTTTTCTCATTTAAGTATCTTGGGGTCTTGTTCATGAGTGAGGGACAAATGGAGGTTGACAGACGGATGGGTGCGGCGTCCACAGTAATGTGGTCTCTGTACCGGTTCATTGTGGTGAAGAAGGAACTGAGCTTAGTAAGCTTTTTCCAGAAAAGAGAAGTTGAAACGCTCAATTTACCGGTTGATCTACGTTCCTACCTTCACCTATGGCCATGAACTTTGGATCATAACCGAAAGAATGAGATTGCGGACACAAGCAGTGGAAATGAGTTTCCCCCGGAGAATGGCCGGGGCACCCTTAGGGATAGGGTGCGGAGATCAGTCACCCGTGAGGAGTTTGGAGTAGGAGGAGCTCCTCCATGTTAAGAAGAATCAGTTGAGGTGGTTTGGGCACCTGTTTAGGATGCCCTCTGGACGCCTCCCTGGGGAGGTACTCCAGGCATGTCCCTCCGGGAGAAGGCCTTTGGGCAGACTCAGGACACGTTGGAGAGACTATGTCTCCCGGCTGGCCTGGGAATGCATTGGGGTTCCTCCTGAGGAGCTAGAGGAGGTGTGTGGGGAGAGGGAAGTCTGGGAGGCTCTGCTCGGACTACTGCCTCCGCAACCCGGTCTCGGATAAAGTAGATGAAGATGGATGGATAGTTACTTGTAGTTGTTGACCTAATAAGGAGTTACTCAACCAATTATTTGACATATTTATAATAGGATCTGGTAATTTTTGACACACCACCTCATCCCAGCTGTAAAGTACTGCGAAGGGTGTATCATAATGCAGGGCTGCTTTGCTGCCTCTGGGCATGGACAGCTTGCCATCATGGAAGGGAAAATGAATTCCCAAGTTTATCCTACAGGATAATGTCAGGGTGGTTGTCCTCCAGCTGAGGCTCAGGAGAAGTTGGGTGATGCAGCAGGCCAGCGACCCTAATGATTAAAATAAATATATTTCACCATGGCTTTAAGGAAACCTGCCATTTGGAGCATCCCGTCAAAGCCCAGACTTCGATCCATTCTAAAGGCTACGGAATATGCTCAGAGAGCCATTCATCCTATGAATATGGCTGAGCTGAAGCAGCTCTGTGAGTAAGAAATTCCTCATGAACATTGTGCAGGTCTGATCCACAGCTACAAGAAGGATTTGTTTGAGGTTAATGCTGTCAAAGGAGATTCAACCATGTATTAAGGTCAACATGTTTTAAGCACATTATGTTTATCTACACCCCGTGATGACAAGCAGATCACATTTTGCGACCCAATCATTTAAAAAACCAGGTAATTCTAAATGGTTCACTTATTTTTCTTGCCACTGCATGTACAGGCAGTGTTGTCAGCATGTAAAATGTAATGAAATGTGGTGTAGGCAGAGTGAATAATATTTTAAAAAGTTTAATAATTTCTTCCCATGTAACAGCTGCACACAAACTATAACAAATACTTTAACCACTGCAGACAACATTTCAATCCAGATTAAAAAATGTCATCAAAATGTTTAAAATAAATTTGTTAAATAAATAAATGAATAAATACATTTTCTGCCTCATTGTATACCATAAGTAAATCACAGTTGATAGGCTTGGACCAACTGTGGCATTTAAAACCCTCTGGCACATAGTGGTCACTGCTGTGGACAGCTATTCAAAAGTAATTTTCTCCTAAATGCACTGGTTTCAATGATGGAACTGCATATCAGCCACGAAAGTGTTCTCTACTGCACCACTCCATTGAGGTTTATTCAGTGGTCAGTTGTTGTAACTGCAAGTGAATTTCCTCTGAATACAAGATGACCAATAGTAAGCCACACTTGTTGACTACTGCTGGAATATCCTGTCAGACCTTTTATTTCAGAAGAACCCTAGAGGTAAAAAAAAAAAAAAAAAGATGATATAGAGTAACACCTAAGTAATAATATCATTATTTTATTTTTGAAAAATTTGTTTCCAATAAGTAATAAATTACAATATATTTTTGCTGTATTTTATAGGGTATTCATTTAAAAACGGATAGTCTTGTGCAGATTAGTTGTAGTTTGTGTGAGTAACACATCATTTAGTCATATTTTGTAGACTGCAAGTGCAGCAAAGAATAGGGAAGCCTATAGAATAGTCCAGGAAATTCCATCTGACTCCACCAGTCATGATGATTACAGTGACAGTGATGATGAGTGGCTGCCAGAGAACAATAGAGACATAGGAGCTGAGGATGATGAAGGAAGGATGTGTGATGTCTGTCTGTGCATCAACAAACAGACTATGATGTCGTGCCAATGTTATTTTCTTTTATTGTTTGGAACTCCATCACATTACAACAGGTTTAATGCACCACTATGAACCTGCGACTTTCTTAACCATCCTTTTTTTGTGTCTGTCATAAACTGACAGTTATGCCATCACGCACTGTGTGTCCACTTAAACTCATGGAAACCTTACACCTCTTACACTCTTTTTTTTTTAACTTAGCAATTAACTCTACACATAGGCTGGCCGTGACCAGCATCTATCAGCCTTACGTTCCTTAACAACATGGTAAGATATGACAACATTTCAGACGTGTCCATGAACACGTTTAACTTAATATCAAGTTGCACTAATAATGAAAACTTAAACAAATAATATCTTTGAACCATCTTTCATTCATAGTCTTCCAGGTATGATGGTCATTTTCTTTCACTTCTCAGGGAGTATCTGGGATGTGGGGGTGTGTCAACGCCTATGTTCTCGGCATCTGCTTCATGTTCTACCGGCACATCATGAGCTTGCGTGTGGATTTTCTTGAAGAATGAGGAGTTCCTTGTGATGGAATGCCCATCTCTGTCTGCAGTAATCATCGAGCCTTTAATCTCCGTTACGGTGTGTGGTTCACAGCTGTATGGGGTAGTAAGCTTGTTGCGCTTGGGCTGTCGATGAAGTACAGTGTCTCGGAGGATGACTGTGCTTGGTTTGGAATGCTTGCGGGTGTCGGCAGTCATTTTCATTTTTGCTTTTGACTGCTGATCCTTTTCTTTGACTTTTTGGTCAATGTCACTATCAACATTTTTGATGATTGAGGGAATTTTAGTGACAATTTTGCAGTGAAACAGCAATTCTGCTGGTGATGCTTCCGTGGTGCTGTGTGGTGTAGACCGATATTCACATAGAAACGTGTTGAGCGCCTGTCTCCAGGGCACGTCCTCGCAGCCTGCTACGCGAATGGCCTTCCTTAGGGTGCACATGAAATGTTCCGCTGTTCCATTGGCTTGAGGCCATAGGGGTGTTATTTTGTGGTGGTGAAAACCTAGGTGCTTTGCAAAGTTTGATAGCTGTTCACTGCTGAAAGGAGGACCATTGTCCGTTTTCAGAATTTTGGGAATTCCAAATGTGGCGAACACCTTGTTCAGAACGGGAATGACTGTGTTGGCTGATGTTGACCTCACTACCTCTACTATGGGAAAACGTGAGTATTCATCCACCATGACTAGTAGATATTCACTAGTGGGGAGAGGTCCATAGAAGTCTTGAAAACCTACGCGTAGGCAGCATGGAGTATGAAAGACCCTGAACCAAAAATGCCTATACAATTTAATCACTTGGTTGGGATAGCCCATTCTACACAGGGTCGTCAAACCGTGACGTCACCTGATATGCCAGCTTTGCAGCTGACCATAACAATAGTCAAAACATGAAGAAAGTCAAGGTGTGTGGCTGTTGATTAGTGGTGTGTATCTAAGAACATTTTGACATGACATTACACATAAGAAAATATTATGATTACATTACAGTTACACATATCATAATAATAGCAATAACCTCCTGCCTGCAAACTGTCTCTATTTAGTTGTCCTTGGCCTATATGCAGCCTGCACAAAACTCATGAGAATGACTAAGCATTTAACAGCCTAAGCATAGACAGCCTGGCTCCACTAAACATTTCTAATACACTGGATTTTCTGCGCCTTTTCTGTATATCACTCTGAAGTCATATGGCTGGAGCTGCAGCCCCCATCTCTCTATCCTTGCTGGTGGTTTTGAACATGGGTTGTTCCAAATCACTTCTAATGCCTTGTGATTGGTGACCAGTGTAAAGGGGTTACTGTACAGATATAGATGGAAATGTTCACAGCTCCAGATGATGGTTAGTGCTTCTTGCTCAGTTTGTGAATAGCTCAGGGCTCGGCTTGCGTATGCAACGGTGTGCCTCTCCTTGTTCATGTCAGTCTGGTACAGGATGGCTCCGAGACTGACTGGGCTGGCATCCACAACTAGCTCAGTGTCTTTGCCAGGATCAAAATATGATATGACCGTGTCGCTGGTCAGACTGTCTTTGATGATTTTCAGTGCTTCGGCCTGCCGTGGGCCCCAGTGCCACGGTGAGTCTTTGTTAGTTATCTCACGCAGTGGTGCTGAAATGGAAGCAAAGTCTCTGATAAAACGAGAGCAATACATAGCCATGCCTAGGAAGCTTCTAACTTCCGTGGGACTCTGTGGATCACCAGCTTGCTGGATGCTGGCAACCTTCTTGGGGTCAGCTGATATACCATTGGCTGAGAAGACAAACCCAAAGAACCTGAGTTACTTCCAGCGCCGACAGAGATGGCGGCCATGGTTACTCGCGCTCTCATGTGTTTGTTGTTTTTCTTTGTTTTCTTGGTCTTTTGCAACCCAACTCGGATTACTTTTACCAGAGAAGAACTGTTAAATATCGGACAACTCACACCAAACTACCCTTCTCCGATTTTTGTGAACAATGAATGCTGTATGGACATTCTAATCAGAGGCGCAGCAGCGATATATGGGACCTGGAAAAAATGCCGCCGGCATGGAAAACGCTCTAGCGCTTTGGTGCAATTACGAC
>NW_018128623.1:0-2111 GCF_001952655.1 Monopterus albus
GTAGGTCAGGACGAGCTTCTTCTCTCTGAATGACAAAGGCGACCACGCTACAACAAATCAGCAGTGTTGTGTTGTGTGTCGACAGGTTGGTGGATGAGGTGAAAGAAAAAACTGTTAAATAATAATAAAAATACTGTGTAATATTTAATGGAATGAAATAAAGGTTTTAAAGTTCTTAACTAAATTAGTGTTAAATGACACATTATGTTGGTTTTCAGGTTTAGTTGTAACACAACATGTGCAGCAAAGCACAGTGTGTTCGTATCAATCTGTATAGAACACTGTGTGTGTGAGCCAGTGATGTAAACTACATGTGTTTCTTTACTTTTCAACAAATCAGGATGAAAAACAAACTTTCTTAGTGAAAAGTTAAACAAACAAACTTCCAGTTTGGTTGAAGCGCTGCTTTAAAATTTCAAAGTGGGCTTTGAAGACCTGCCGGGTACCGATATAGATGTCAGTCTGCCACTGCCAGTACTGTGGATCACCTGCTGTAGCTTCCTTCATCCAGTCCTGTTTGGCTTCTGCTTTCGTGGTGTTGCTGTCATAGTAACTTATCTGAACATCATCGACATAACCAGCAGCCAGATAATGGTCTGTTGTGCTGTTAGAAAATACAATAATAAAAAAGACAGAGATATAGGAGACACTTCCAAAGAAACTAATATTTCTGATGATTTTGTTTGAAACTTATTATGAAATAAACATATTAAATGAATGAAATATTTAGGTCATACAGTCATGTTCCTGATTTTCACTGACTGATCACTGTGTTTGTCTCGATGTGGAGTGAAACTTGAAGATATTTATTTTTACAATCATCAATATCATATTAGTTTGAAATCTGAAATCACAAACCTTTGACCAAAATGTACACACTGCATGTGATTTTACTTTTCTCTATTCAACAAATTCTAACTTTTTCTATATGATCATCTTATGTCTCTAACAGTTTCTAAGTTACACCATAAACTGTGACTAGTGACAACTTATTTTTCTTCCTGAGGTTCTGAAATACAAAAACTGTGAGTGAGTTTTATTTTCACACATCCAACAAGAAAAATATCCATTCTTTTTCCCTGAGTACCTCAATGTATAATTTCTTGATTAATGTAAACTTGAGAATTACATCTGAAGTCAGAAGTTTCCATCCACCTTAGCCAAATACATTTAATCTCAGTTTTTCCCAACTCCTGACATTTAATCCTATAAACATTCCCTGTCTTAGGTCAGTTAGGATCACTAGTTACTTAAGAATGTGAAATGTCAGAATAATAGAGAAAAAGATTTGTTTCAGCTTTTTTCATGCTGTACATACAGGAAATGTAAAAACTATTAGCATGTTGTGATTGGATCCAACAAACAAAATAAACCATGGAATCCTCTGGAAATTGGCTCAAAATATTTTTAAATATTATATAACTTGGGACAATATACAGGTTAAACAATGTGATGATATAAACTCACTGTTCAGTCAGTTGTCACTTAGTAAGTGACACATTTATGACATTAATGTTGGCTTATCTATCATGATAGCAGGAAAGTAACATAATAGGAAAAATAATGAATCATCTTACAGATTTCAACATGATGCTGCCACCCCCGTGCTTCACGGTTGGGATGGTGCTCTTTGGCTTGTGAGCCTCCTCCCTTTTCCTCCAGACATAATGATGGTCATTATGGCCAAACAGTTCAGTTTTTGTTTTATCAGACCAGAAGACATTTCTCCACAAAGTCAGAACTTTGTCCCCATGTGCAGCTGCAAATCACAGTTCTTTATGCCGGTCTTGGAGCAATGGCTTCTTCCTCGCTGAGCAGCCTTTCAGGTTGTGTCGATATAGGACTGGTTTTACTGGGGATACAGATACTTTGGTACATATTTCCTCCAGTGTCTTCACAATGTCTTGCTGTTGTTCTGGGATGAATTTGTTTTGTTTGGATCAAAGTACGTTCACCTCTAGGAGACAGAACGCGTCTCCTTCCTGAGCGGTACGATGGCTGAGGTGTCCCATGGTGTTTATACCTGTGTAGTATTCTTTGTACAGATGAACGTGGAACCTTCAGGAGTTTGGAAAGTGCTCCCAAGGATGAACCAGACTTGTGGAGGTCCA
>NW_018128623.1:13374-25486 GCF_001952655.1 Monopterus albus
CCACCAAAATCTAATCAGCTCATCCTTGAGACCAAGTGGACACAAATTTGAAGAAACTCCCTTAAGGTGGAACTGAGATGCTGTGTTCACAGCAACAGGAACGTAAGGTGACAGTGACCTTTGACCACCAAGGGATGGATGAAACACTTGTAATAGTTGAAAATGTGATTAAGACATGTTTTTAAATCATACAGTAGAACATGAAGAAGGTTTTCTGCAGTGGATACAGGTGATGTGTCAGACAGAGCCATATGTTACCTTCAACCAGTGGTTTGATGCCCTGTTCATTTTCTGGAGAGGACACATCAGAACTTTTTGAAGAAAACTCTGTACAGAAAAATAAAATAAACAGTCAAATTGCTGGATATTCAGGTTTTTTTCATAAAGCAAATGCAGTTGTAAAAACATTATAGAATGCAGAGGTCAAATTATTACTTTGACTGTAAGAAGGATTTTTAAACCTCTTGTGCTGCAGTTACACTGTGAGAGGAAACCAAACTAATAATAAAACAATCTCAACAACTCAAAGTTGTTGGAACCTGTGTATGAGAATTAGTCAGTGGAATAAATCTTGGTGTGAAATTCTTTACTGTGTCACTACAAATTAAAGGCAGAGAGGGAGAGACTATTGTCAGTCTATACTTATAAAGAAATTTTGTTGGCAGCTTCTCAGATAGCGCAACAACAAAGACAATACACACAACTTACAGTCCAATGCACTATACAAATACAAAACATAATAACCATAAATAAAAAATTAAATAATAAATATAAAAAGATCTCCTGCTGTGTGGCGATGATTTGTTTCACACTGATGCACTGCCCATTGGGCATTGAGGACTCAATGTGCACACAAATAAATTATATACACATCAAATATTACCCACTGGACAATGAGTAGCATAGTTACTATGTCACATACTGGTGAATATTGTACGTTCACATATCAAATACTCAAGAGAAGCAAGTTGTCAAGCAGTAAGAAACATTTCTCATGTTCCCTGAAAAAATCACCTCTCGGTTGGGAGATGGGGGAGTGATGACTGTTACAGCTCTGGCAAAGAAACTGCACCTTAATCTTGTTGCATGTGATTTGAGGCTGTGCCTCTTCCCAGATGGTGGGGGGACAAACAGACAGTGTCCTGGATGGGTTTGATCCATACTAATAATGCTGACCCTTCTATGTAATTGGCCAGTGTATACAGTGTCCAGTGTCCAAGTCTCCGTATAAATGCACCTGCACTGTGATAGTCTCAGAGGTCCGTTTAAAGCGCAGAGAGCATCATGAAGAACAAGGAACACACCAGGCAGGTCCGAGATACTGTTGTGGAGAAGTTTAAAGCCGGATTGCCCGATCAGGCAAGTGAACAATATAAGCAATAATCTGTATCTATTTTCCTGGTTTTAAACAACTTGGTTCTCAGTTTGTAAGGACAGGGAGCATTTTATCAGGACTTGAAGAGACCAGTGAGCGAGACTGGATCAGTGGACCAGAAAACATGGTTTTGGTGTTTATGGATCAGCTGCTCCTCTGTGAGCAGTGCTGAGCTCCTGGACAAGGAGCAGAGAGCAGCTGAGATGCTGCGATGGAGAGAGGGGTTGCAGGTGAAACATATGATGCTAAGCCTATTGAGCTACTCGAGGTAACAGCACCTGAACAGCTAATAGCTAGCTGTTTAGATGTGAGGAGCATGGCAGCCAAGTGGAGTCAGTACCACAGCTCCCAGTGAGTTCAACACAAACACCAGTCAAGTCTTACAGTAGCTTATATGAGGCAGAGAAGGAAGCTAGTCTGTCTATTTGTCAGAATAATCAAGTTAAGTCAAACTTTATTTATATATGACTAAACAACAGAACGTTGACCAAAGTGCTTCACAGATAAAATAAAAAAGAAAAATATAAAAAATAGCAATAAAAATGACTATAGTTACGCAAAACAATACAATCGACTATAAAATACAACACAATACAAAACAAACACTGGGTAAACTCTGCTAGAACTCATAAGCCAAAGCAAACAGGTGTGTTTTTAAATATGATTTAAACTCTGATGGTTCAGAGATAGATCTGAGGTTTAAGAGTAAGGACTTCTAAAGTCTTCTCACTTCCAAGAAAGCACAATCTCCCCATTGGCATCGTTTAGCCCTGAACTGAATCCTCTAAACAGGAAGCCAGTGAAGACAGGAAAGAACAGGAGACATATGGTCAGATTTACGAGAACCTGTCAGGAGTCATGTAGCAGCATTTTGTACCATTTGAAGTTGCCTAAGCAACAGTTTGACACCAAAATGTAAAGCAAAGAGTCCAATCTGGAACTAATACAACCATGGATGGCAACATCCAAATCACTGGTAGAAAGGAAATGTTTAGTTTTGCTGAGTAGTCCAAGTTGTGTTTTTGTCCCACTGCTACACTGTAATGAAAGACGCCCCCTCTGCAGCCCTCGATCTCTCTGATCACTGCATGGTCCAACTCATCCCAGCCTATAGGCAGAAACTTAAAGCTGCGAATGCTGTGGTCAGAACAATGAGGAGATGGACTGAGGAGAAAAAGCCAGAGTCACAGGCCTGCTTTGGCTGCACAGATTGGAGTTTATTTGAGGCTGCATTTACAGACCTGGATGAGCTCAGTGACACTGTGACATCTTATCAGCTTCTGAGAGGATGTATGTGTGCCAACCAAGACCTTCTGCACAACAAGAAGCCTTGGTTCACAGTAAAACTTAAGCAGCTTCATCGTGGCTGATATTTGATTAATTCCCTAACAGTTTCTATTCTTAGACCATAAACTGTGACGACTGATTTTTCTTCTTCCTGAGGATCTACAAAAACTGAACAGTCAGTGAATGAGTTTTTTTTTTGTTTGCTTGTTTGGCAACCAAATGTTCTGACAATCTCAGAGAATGTGAACAAATTTAGCTCTCTAGACTAGAGTATGTACTTTCAGTTACAATCGATTAAATGCTACTTGTTACAAAGGTAAACTGATTTTTAGTTGCTCTTACCCCTGATTCAAAGAGTTTATTCTAACAGATTTTTTCTTTTAAAAGAATAAACTGAACTTTTTGCAGATATCTGAGTTTTTCCAGTAACATCTTGTCCACTTCAGGATCCAACACTGCTCTCTGCTGTCTAACTTCATGTTTCTCATCTTTCTCTGCTGAGCTGCACCTGACAAGTTCTGCCCTGGACCAGAAATGACTTTGGTCTGATGCCCAGAAAATAAATGTCTTGTCTGATAATACTTGTAGATCAAACATCTCAGCAGTGTCGCACAAACAATGATGAGATGTTTGAGGCTAATAATCAGGATAATAATCACCTTTATTTGGCCAAGTATGTTACTGTACACACAAGGAACAACACGTTACTGTACAAACAGTCTAAATGTCATAACTATTAGCAGGTTGTGATTGGACCTAACAAACCAAATAAACTGAGATTCTCTGTGAATTGTCTTAAATATGTTTTTAAATATCCAGTCATTTAAGAGAATCGAGGTCAAACAACAGGCCTGTGACCATATAAACCTAATGACTTGTTCAGTAACGTTACGTTGTCGCTGCTCATGTGTGTCACATTAGAAAGTATTTATATTTATGAAATGTATTAATTAGGCTATGAGAGGAGGCAGGACATGTAATATTTGTTCTTCTCCCTGGTCCTTTTCAGTCATGAATTGTGCTCTGCTTAGTTCCAGATTATAGTTTTTATTCTGTCCGATTTAGCTTCAGGAGCCACAGAGAAGTGATTGAACAGATATAAAACTAATGGTTAATGCATCTTCCTACAGAAATCAGTAAACTAATGTGTAATAAACTAGAA
This sequence comes from Monopterus albus, assembly GCF_001952655.1. Lineage (NCBI taxonomy): Eukaryota > Metazoa > Chordata > Actinopteri > Synbranchiformes > Synbranchidae > Monopterus > Monopterus albus. The sequence continues at coordinate 17,199 of NW_018128623.1, forward strand.
AATGATATTAAATGTTGCACCAACAGGTCAGGAAGCTGTTTGGTTTCAGGAAGCCTCAGTTTTCATGAGAAGTTAAAAATAAAATCCAAAACCTAAACTGTAGCATTATGTTAGTTTATACAAATTAGATGCGCTGGAGCGAGGAGAATGTGAGAATATGTTAATTATGCCTAAAAGCGAAATAACGAAAAAGAAAAATTAAACAAGTAAATAAATAAATACATTTACAGAGTTGATTATTAGGCTACTATACACTGCAGGTTGATTTCCAGTTATCCTACTATTATGTTCATGTTTCACAGTATTTTTTTATTTATTGTCAATTTCTTGTTAATCTGCTGTCTAAAGTCTGCAGCAGCAGCTGCCCACTGCTGGAGTGCTGGTTTGTGCAGGAGAAGGCGGGACGAAGAGGAGGTTTGACCGGAGCCACAACCCAGGAAAAGTCCCTGATTCACATTGGAACCAGCCCAAACAGCCACAGCACAGAGTCCCAGCGGGCTCCAGCTGACATCAGCCCTGATAGAGTCTACTTTATTACTGGTTAGTTCAAAACAATAAAACTCCAACAAAACTTTCAGTGGCTTTAAATTGAGAAAATAATCATTTAAACATCTTTTGCTTGTTAATACCGCTTATCTTGTTCTATTCTACAGCTTTATGCTTGTTGTTTACCTGCCCCTGTTAGGAACACTCACTCACTGGTGGGTGAGTGTGCGAAGAATCGGACCCAGATGACTGACTTCAGTGCAAGTGGATTTATTAGTGCTATACAGACTATATACGGTAGCAGTGAGAAGGAAGACTAAACAGAAATGAGTTATTGTATAGCCGGGTGTCGACCAGTTAGCAAACAGTCCATGGAAGGAAGAGATGAGGTAGGCCTAACTGCGGACGCTAGCGTCACTCCTGGGCTGGCCGGTGGAGGTGGAGAGCGGCTGGGGAGACAGAATAGAAACAGGCGGTGAGCAGATAGAGTCTGACGACTGTGTACCAACCTGGCTGGTGGAGGTTGGAAGAGTGGTGAGGAGTAATGGTCCGTGGAGAGGGTTGAGAGGAGGAACAGAGTGGGTGGACGAGAGGGAGCAAAACTAGATAAACAAAGAGAGGGAGGGCATCGACGAACTGGCAAGGGAAAAGAATGTGAGCTGGGTATAAGAAGAGTGTGAAATAAGCGAACGCAGCTGGTGATGATTAGGGAATGTGTGGAATGAGGAGTGAACAGCGACCGTAAACCAAGAGAGGGAGGCAGGTGCAGCCGAGCAAACCTGACAGCCCCTTGCATGGGGATATGTACATGCACATTGGGAGCCGATGTACCAGAGTCAAATTCCTCGTGTGTCCGACACACCTGGCCAATAAAGCTGATTCTGATTCAGATTCTGATTCTGCTGAAAACCTAAAATCAGGTGATAATCTGGAGCTGAGGTACACACTGATTTAAAATTAATATAAATGTTAAAATGAAGTATGAACAAATCTGAGCAGAGATTTAACAACACAAACAAAAAGGTAGAGAAAAATGAAGAGCAGGACTGTTAAAATGTTTCCTACCTTCATAATTAGGTCTTATCACTGCTTTGTCCAGTTTGAGGCATGATAGTTTGACAAAGTCTCTCTCTTTCCTGGAGCAGTCGTGATGGGTTTTTATGACATCACCTGTTTCAAGGTCTAATCTGAATACAGTATAAGCTTCAGAACAAAGCTGCTATGTTGTTGTTTTGTTGGTCCATGATCCATCAAGTCTCTGCTGAGACAGTTGTCTACTTACAGCCTCTTTTAACCTCTTTGTCACTTGGTACATTTACAGTCACATTTTGTCTGGTGTGGCTTACTATATGTTCCAAAATGCCATAGTGGTAAATTTGCTTGTAAACTCAGATGCATAGTGAGCACACACAGTAAATGTATCATGAACTACAGCCCACTACTTCTTCTGGCACAGATTCTGACATGTTGTAAACTTGTTCTGGGACAGCACAGTCTTTAAATGTATGACCAGTTGAACTGGATTACTGTAGTTCTTTCTTTGGATTTGAGACTTGAAACTGGACCAGAGGAGGTCGGTCAAACAGTCAACCAGTACTTTTAGCTTGGCTTTATTGTAAAGACAAACTCTACAGCAAACGTGGAATGTTGGAAAAGCATTGCTGCCTCTTTGGGTTCAAAGGGGTAAAATCACAGCTCAGTATGGTTGTGTGTTACACAGGCTGTGGAAAATGGGATTGGTAAAATGTGGTAAAATGGGATTTGTGTTTGATCATATTAATTATAATGAGACTGTGGAGCAGAGAGGTGATGGGACAAAGGGAGAGCAGGATGGTGAGGGACTGGGTCTGAGAGGGCGGAATGGAGGGAGAGAGAAAGGAAGAGAGGAACAGTGATGTGTGATGTGAAATAAAACCACGTCAGACTGTTTCTACCTGTTCTCAGCAGAGAGCTCTTCCCATAGGTCAAGTACGTCTTAAACCATTCAGTGCAACCTGGGGTAAAGCCTTGTTATTGTCCCACGTCAAACTAAGCAATAAATGAATACACACAGTACATACGTACATCAAAGAGCTTAACATTACAGGGATGGATTTAGTAAAGTTTTGTACTTTTTCCAAAACATAATCTCATATACATATTTTTGTTCATATTACAGTTAAACAGCAGAGGATCTATTATTTCCTAAAGAAGATGTTTGGGCCTTATTTATGCACTTTTACATAAGTAGAAGTGCAAAAGTAGCATATTAGTAGCAAAATATACGTCAAAGGTAAAAGTATTCACAACACAGAACGGCCAGTTTCACAATAATGTAAATTATATAGTGATGCATTGATCTAAGCATCACTTTACCGTTATCTTACAGCTGGAAAAGCTGGAGCTAAACGTAGACTACCTGTTTTGTTATAGTGTAGGCTACTTCAGAATTTATACAGTATTTAGTGGAGTTTAAAGTACAAAGTAACAGTAAAATGGAAATAGCCCACTCAAATACAAGTACCTCAAAATTGTACTTAAGTAGCCTTCTTAAATTCTAGGTAATAACAGAATGCACTTTAATTATTTTATATTTACTCATAAAGAAATATGACTAACAAGAAAACAATCTATTGATTTAATTAAACAATCTTGCCTGCAGCTGCAGTATGGCATATGAGTAACAAAATTAATTTCATGTTCATTTGGTTTAAATAATAATCATGCTTCTTTGACACAATCATTCCCTGTGTCATATAAACAGATTCAGACCATTAGGACTTCAGGCCTAAAGGTGCATCATGATTCACCAGGTAGAAATGATATTGTTACGACAAAGTGAAGTTGGATCTGTGTGAAATGTGAACTAACCTGTTGGCCGAGGTTTATTCAGACGCTGTATCGTGTAAAAACAAGCTGCATTCATAGCAGTCCTGCTTCAGCTTTCTTGTGTTTGGCTGGATTATACAAAAACATTTATACACATTAGGTAATCGAACCTAGTAAATGATTGTTGCAGTCAGTAATTATTCTGATTTATAACAGAATGAACAACAGGAGTAAATAGTTTTCAGAATAAAGCCTTTAATTTTAATCTCTTTATTTGGAGGGCAGAATATCAGCAAATATACAGCACATATTAAAGAACTCATTTCTAAATATGATGTACACCTGAAATTATATTTGTTTCAGTAAAATGTTGTGCATTATGAGTGCAGCTCACAGCAGAAGCTTTGCTCATGCTGACTAGTCAGTCACAAAGACACACACACACACACACACACTTCTGGTCCAGTCTTCTATCTTCTTTCCAACCCTTCCAACAGCTGAGATGTCCTCTCGACCTGCCTCTGTGTAGTTTCAGTCCTCTGGAGCTCAGAAAAACAACCAGACAGAGCCTCTGGCAGCAAATGTGAAAAAGTCTCTCATTCCTCTTTTTGCCATGGTTTTTATAGGCCTTTTGTCATGTAGACTTCTTAGTCCTTCCATCCAACCAGGTGCCATATTTTGCAGTCATTAGCTTTTTTGGCCTGATCACATCTGATCAAAACCATAAAATCCCATCACCACATCTAACTAATCCATCAGAATTACACACTGTTACACAAAAACTGTCAATGCAGTGAATTTAAAACATAGATCACTGTATTTTGAATAGAAAAATTACTTTAACACCTGATTAAACATTGATAAAACACTGATTGTCAATAAAATCCTTACTTTACACATGAAAGCATTATATTTCTTTTTCAATAAACTCAAGGGCTCGTTTTTCTTTTTTTCTTACCGACACACACTCTGCCTACAGTTCCTGTTTTGTAGGGATGTGTATACTACTTCCCTTTCTCACAGAAACATCCCCCCTTTCCTTAACTGCAGTATTTCTGCTGGTGTGCTGAAGTCTGGTTCATGGGCCTGCTTGGGGTTTCTTAGTATAATTTATGATCACCTTGGTTTCCTTCTGTAGGCTTATAATACTGTCTCCAGTTATCACTGCTGTCCAACTCTTGGCTATCCTTCACACCCCCCAACCCCCCACCCAAATAAGCATTCATAAATGAACAGCACAAAAACTGTTTTAAAAACAAAATGTATAAAAAATGAGAGGGTGTGAAGCCACTGGGATGTTAAAGCTTTGGATCAAAATGTACATATTTAAGGCTACTGTAAAAGCAACATACACATGCAGGTGATGTGTCAGACAGGAACAGTAGTTGGTTTATATAATGGTGTTTGGTTTTCAGTGCTCTCTGTAGAGGAGCATGAAGACGATGAACCCTCTGACAAGGAAGAGAAAAAAACAAAATTATTTGAACAATAATCGCGTGAATAAAAGAGAGACAGATAGATGCTTAAGATAATTCTTCCCCACTAAGTATCAATTACAAAGATACAGTCAGGTTTATAAATATTGGAACAATGGTAAGTTTTGGACTTTGGCCTTCATACACCACCACACTGAATTCAAAATGAAACACTCAAGATGGAGCCAAAGCAAAACTTTCAGTTTTATTTCAGGTGGTTTGACAAATGTGTGTCATTAACCATTCAGGAATAAGAGCCATTTTCGTACACACACCCCCATTGGTGGCTCATAAATAATGGAACAAACTAACGTAATTACAAACATATGGATTGGCTTTAATACTTTTTATACTTGGATGAAAATCCGTTGCAGTCTGGAACCCATGGACATGACTAAATGCTGGGTTTCCTCGCTCGAGATGCTTTGCCAGACCTTTACTGCAGCTGCTGATTGTTTGTGGATCTTTCTGCCTTCACTAAGTGAAAAACATGCTCTGACTTGGCCAGTGAAGAACAGCCCATTTCTTTGCCTTGAGAAATTCTTGGGCAGCTTTCGCTGTATGTTCTGGGTCTTTATCCATCTGCAATGTGAAGCAGGGTCCTATCAGTTTTGCAGCATTTGGCTGAATCTGAGCAGAGTACAGTCCTATACACTTCAGAATTCATCTTGCTACTTTTATCAGCAGTCAGGTCATCTGTACACACACCCCTACTGCTGGCTCATAAATAATGGAACAAACTAACATAATTACAAACATACATGTTTGACAGATGATGTGATAAGCTTTGGATCATGAGCTGTTCCCTTCCCTCTCCATACTTTAGTCTTCCCGTCATTCTGGTACTAGGTTTCATCAGTCCGTAGAGTCTTATTCCAGAACTGGGCAGGCTTTTAGGTGTTTTTCTGGCAAAGTCTAATCTGGCCTTTAGTCTTTCTGCCTTCAGTAAATGAAAAGCACGCTCTGACTTGGCCAGTGTATCTTGCTCAAGGACATCTTGACATGTGAAGACTCTGTATTTACATTCATAAAGCTGTCTCCTGACTGTAGACTTGGACAGTGACACGCCTACCTTCTAAAGAGTGTTCTTGACTTGGCTAGATGTTATGAAAGGTCTTCACCATGGACAGAATTCTGCAGTCATCCACTTTAGTTGTCTTCTGTGGTCTTCCAGGCCTTCTAAAACGTATCAGTTTGCCAGTTAATTCCTTCTTTTTAAGAATGTTCCAGACTGTCATATTGGCCACTCCCAGTGTTTTTGCTATTTCTCTAATGGTCTTATTTTGTTTTTCAGCCTAATGGTGGCCTCCTTCACTTGCACAGACACCTCTTTGGACTTCATGTTGAGCGTTCCAGTGAACAGATACTAAATGCAAACACTCAGAACCACCTCCATGAAAATGGCTCTAATAGGGGTTATGCGGAACGTCACGTGACCAAACCGAAAAACGGATGAGCGCACTTCCGCTTTTCCGCAGAACGCGGGTGACACAACAGTAGTAACGCGAAACACGTTCTTTGAGCTCGTTTTATTTGATTAGTTCGTAGATTAAAAAAAAAAAAACTAGCTTAGCTACATCTCCGTTTGTAAGATAACCGATACATAACTCTACCTTCGTAGTCGTGGATGTATGAAGAAGCATAAAGCTTAAACCCCTTATCCAGCTTGCTGCCCGGTGTTTTAGATGTCGAACTGCATATTCTGTGGACATCCGTGATCTTCATCTTTGGTAGTTCTTGGAGACATCTTGAGTAGAACAGTGCCATATTTCATACTAGTCGCAAACCGGAAACGGATGATTCTGTTTTGCAGTATACGGAAGTAAGTTGCGCATAACCCCTATTCCTGAATGAATAAAGCCACATGTTTGTCAAACCTCTTGAATTAAAGCTGAAAGTTTTGACTTCACTCAGGTCTTGAGTGTCTCATTTCAGATTCACTGTGGTGGTATACAGAGGCCAAATGCCAAAACGTATCATTGTTCCAATATTTATGAACCTGACTGTAAAAACATGTTTATCATATACAGGTTGATGTCGTGAACCCTAACGCAGCTAGCATAGTTATAAAATGTTACTTGGTAAATAATCCGCCGTGCTCTGACTCTACACTTTAGTCTTTACAGCCTTTCATTTGTAATGTAATTCTACCCAGACAAAAGCTTTTGTGCTCAATATTCATAAATGAAGTTATAATGAAATTTAAACTAAAGGGAGCATCTGTGTTGCAAATCTTAGTCTAACAGGTAGAAATATGACAGTTAAGAAAAAGGATGGCTCAAACTAAGCGCTTATTTGATATGGCTTGTTCTGATTACAGATTTGCTACAAGTCATTTCTGTAACATAGTATTTAGTTGTTTTTTTCACTAATGAGTATGGGACTTGGTCATAGTTTGACCAGGACCACCCTCACTGAATACAGATGAGTGACAGTGAGAGCAGTGTGAGGTACATTGTAAGAGGTAGTGTAGAGAGATCTCTTGGACTGCAGTACCAACATCTGCTGGCTAAATTATTATTGTGGTTGTGAGAGGTTATTTTAACAGCATTTCAACTTGCTGCACTGCAAATATGTTCATTAGACTTATCTAATGAAGAATCTCTTTAAAACCTTGTTCTAGAGCGTTCTCTCCAAGCCTAATGGAGCAGCGTTGGATTATGAGCCATCTCCTTTGTGTCCTCAAAATTTGATTCATTAATTTCCTTCTATGAGTAATTAATTTTTTTCAGACTGACATAGCAATGATCCATGAGAGCAGAAGAGTTGGATGACACACTTGTAATAGGTATAAATATGCATAAATATGGCTGTGTTTAAATCATACAGTAGAACATGAAGATGGTTTTATGCAGTGGATACAGGTGATGTGTCAGACAGAGCCATATTTTACCTTTGAACTGTGGTTAGATGCTGTGTTCACTTTCTGGAGAAGACAGAATGTTTTGAACAATGCTCTGTAGAGAAAAATAACAGTCAAATAAGCTGCTGGATATTCCGTTTTTTCATAATGTAAATGCAACTGTAAAAAAATGATAAAATATAGTGGTTAAATTATTACTTTGACTGTAAGAAGGATTTTTAACCCTCTTGTGCTGCAGTTACACTGTGAGAGGAAAACCAAACTATCTGATATTAAAACAGTCTCAACAACTCAAAGATGATTCTTTCACAATATTTCATAGTTTATTAAACTAGTAACTTTTATTTTCTTTATGCATCTTACAAAGCTGCACAAAACACGACTTTACATCTCTGTATACACTGTGCTGCTGCAGCCTGTACGTTCATCTGACACCACTGAATTCTGTTGTGTTGACAAAGGTACAGAAATGTTGACTCAGTAAATTTTCCTTCATGACCATGAAAGTGACTCAGCTGCTTATTCAGACGAACTTTACACGTCACACTGCCAGCAGATTAACATTAAGGGATGCATAGAGAGGGTTTTTCCAATGTAGAATTCAGACAGTGATTTGTGACCTCAGTGACACAGTAAATGAAACACAGTGACAGACA
>NW_018128624.1:0-538 GCF_001952655.1 Monopterus albus
TGACACTACTGTGGTGGGGCTTATCTCTAGGAACGATGAGTCCGCTTACAGGGAATTTTACGTCCCTTATTGGGATCAAATTCTGTGATCAACGGCACTCATTTTCTATCCCTTAAAAATGAGTTTATGTGCTTGTTAACTGTTACATGTGACAGAGAACAAATCAGCACATGATTCAAAAACAAACAAAAAAAAAGTGTTTTCTTATCCTTACTGTTTTGAATCCAATTTAAAACGTCAAGAGTGCAGCACGGTGGCGCAGTGGTTAGCGCTGTTGCCTCACAACGAGAAGGTTCCGGGTTCGGGCCCCACCTGGGACCTTTCTGTGTGGAGTTTGCATGTTCTCCCTGTGCTTGCGTGGGTTCTCTCCGGGTACTCCGGCTTCCTCCCACAGTCCAAAGACATGCAGCTTAGGTTGATTGGTGTCTCTAAATTGCCCATAGAAGTGCGTGTGTGTGGTTGTTCGTTTATGTGTTAGCCCTGCGATGGATTGGCGACCTGTCCAGGGTGTACCCCGCCTTCGCCCAATTGCTGGCCG
>NW_018128624.1:1122-2513 GCF_001952655.1 Monopterus albus
TATGATTAAACACGTCATACAGTAATCAACTCTCTATCTAGTTATCCTTGACCATAAACAACCTGGAGTAACTCATGAAAATGAGTAAGCATTTAACAGCCTGAGCTAGACATCCTGTCTACACTAAAAACATTTCTAATACAACAAGTACCTAACCAATATCTATCTGACTAAAAATACCTAACAGCATACATCCTGGGAAGCGCAATCACTGAAAAATGTTTACGGCCAGGTAGTTTGTATCTTGGGTCAAGAACTTTAATAAGCTTCCTGAATCCATCGTTTTCAACGGTGTTAAGTGGAAGTATGTCTTTTGCAATGCAGTACAGCACTGCATTCGTGATGTCTTCGTGCCGTTTACTTTTCCTGTCGTACGGTACGGTGCTGGAGAAAGCTGATATAATGCTTTTCTGCTTTGTTGTTGACGCTACATTTTGTGGTGGCCCTCGCCCACTAACAGTTTGCGACTGCTGTGTCTCACTTTCGGCATGTTCTAACAGGTGATACTGTTTTAAGTGATGAAAAAGGTTGGTTGTATTACCTGTCTTTGCTGGAACAAACCTTCGGCAAAATTTGCAGTGCACACTGCTCTGTGTTTTGTCGGACTGGAGATACTGTAACCAAAATATTTCCAAACGACTGAGGTTGTTTGGCCTTTCCTGTCCACAATGTTTTCGCTGGTCGAAGGCACCACATTTTCTTCAGTGCCGGCCATTTTTTGCTCCACTCTTCGCCTGTCACCCAGGTGCACGCACAGCCGGCAAACCAGTTTACGGAAGCCCGGTCTGTACCACGCATGCGCAGCAATAGAAACGCGTTACATTATATCGAACAATTATCGAGCTTCTATTAAAGTTTTATCAAGGAAATTTTTTATCGCAATAATTATCATTATCGTTTTATCGCCCAGCACTATTTGGTACCTGTTCGTCCCCCTAAACTATCCTTTCCTGTGGTGTCCCCCAAGGATCTGTGCTTGGTCCCATTTTGTTCTCATTGTACATGCTCCCACTGGGATCTGTCTGAAGGAAATACGGCCTTTCATTTTATTGTTATGCTGATGACATCCAGATTTACTTACCGTTAAAGGCAACAAGACGGATGTCACTACAGCCATTGTTTGACTGTCTGACAGACTTGAAATCATGGTAACTGTAAAAAATCTAGGGATGGTGTTTGATGATGACTTGAGATTTGACAAGCAAATCAACTCAGTTGTGAAAATCTTGCTTCTTCCACCTGAGGCTGTTAAGTAAGGTCAGGTCATTCCATCCATCCATCCATCCATTTTCTTCTGCTTATCTGGGGCCGGGTCGCAGGGGCAGCAGTCTAAGCAGAGATGCCCAGACCTCCCTCTCTCCAGACACTTCCTCCAGCTCCTCCGGGGAAAT
>NW_018128624.1:18752-21390 GCF_001952655.1 Monopterus albus
TGGTATTCAGTAATATTCTAATTTTCTGAGATACCGAATTTGGGGTTTTCATTGGTTGTCAGTTATAATCATCAAAATTAAAAAAAATAAACATTTGAAATATATCAGTCTGTGTGTAATGAATGGATATAATATACAAGTTTCACTTTTTGAATGGAATTAATGAAATAAATCAACTTTTTGATGATATTCTAATTTTATGACCAGCACCTGTATATGTTTAGGGAGAAGAATTCCTTTAACAATACTTTAAAAAAAAAAGAGACATTGTTAAAAATGAAAAAGAACACACTTCCTATATTTGGTGATTTCAGGGAAATGCTTAGTTTGACCCAATGTCAGCTAAATATTGTGCAGACTTAGTGAATATTTTGTCAGCAAAGCTTTTCTGTTAAAGACATTACAAGTTTCAAAAATACATGCGCAAACTGTGCTGCCTCCTAGTACACAAATGTCAGCACTGGACCCCTCATACTGTCACCCAGTGTCTTATTATTGCAAATCAATTTTGCAACATATATAAGCTACAATAAGAGATTCAATATTCATCTCACCTGAACAGACCACACCAGCATCCTCATCATGTGCACAGTCATGTCTCCCAAATCCTCTATGCTGACACTCACTTAGAGACTTTTCTTGTCCTGAGCAGTTCACACCATCAAGCCAGATTGGGTCAGTTCTTTGACCAAACAGAGCTTTGTGAGGAGCACTCAGCGCTGTACCACAGCTCAACTCTCTGCAAACCACCTCAGCATCATTCAGGTCCCAGCTATCATCACAGACTGTGCCCTAGGTGTTGCTGTGAAGGCTTTCAACTCTTCCAGAGCATCGAGTGGACCCAGCTAATCTGACACCTAGGACGGAAACACAGGACAGAAATGGAATGTGTTTTTGAAAGTCAGGCAAAAATTGATGATCATTCTCAATAGATGAATATAGACACATCAAAACTTAAAAGACAGGTCCACATACAGCAATCCTCCAATGATATGCTATAGACCTTATGATGTAGCCTACATCATATACTGATACAAACTTTTTCTATACCTCAACAAAATACTGTATATTGACAGGGTGTCATGGTCTGGGCCCACTTCCTGTTCTGTGCTTTTATTTTGAAAGCATGTCCTGTTCCATGTCATCTAACCTGCCTCACCTTTACTCCAGCTTTTGCTTATCACTCATTGCCTTCACCTGTTGCTCATTGTCTTGATGCCTCAGCCTCTATATTCTCCTCATTTCCCTCAGTCAGATTGTTGGTTCATCTGCTCACCACACTCTGATTTGCTCTTGTTGTTCCTGCCTCAGTGTGGTTGTCTCCTGTTTCATTGCCTCTTGTAAGTTCTTGGACTCTCCCTCTTGTGCCTCGTCCGTTGATTTGTAATTTTCTTACTACCTTCGGTTTTTGGGTGGTTGTAATCTTTGCCGCCTTTGGTTTTGTAGTCTTGTTACATGCATTTTCGCGTTCACTGCATTGCTCCTTGAGGGAGCTGTTTAGTTATTTTTCTTTAGATGTTTTTTCAGGTTGAGCTTTATTAGTGTATGTATTTCTCTTGTTGTTTCATGTAAGTTATAATAAATTTGTCTAGTTACCAAACATCAGTTTGTGTCTGCATTTGGGTCCTCCCCTACCTTGAACCTTGACACGTATAAGCAGACGCAGTGATGATCTATAACTCTCCACCACCCCCTTCCTTAGTATTAAAGCAGTGCAAATATATATACAAGGTGAAGGTATGAATATGACCGGGTGTCGACCAGCAGTAGTAGGAGTTATTGTCCGTGGAGTGATGATGGGCCGGGCTGCAGGGGTTGGAATCACTCCTGGGCTGGTCGGGTAGGAGATCTGGTTGACTGTGGAGGTAATGAGAGAGTTCAGTTAAAGTGGAGACTGTGCATCGACCTGTGATGATGGCTGGGGGGAGTTCGGGGGTCCAGAGGAGAGGTCCAAAAAATGCAGAGGGAAACTAGGAACACACAACATACGAAGAACAACGAGAATAAGCAAAGTACTAATCTAAGGGAGAGCTGACGACAGAGAAGGAACTAGCAAGGGAGTCATGGGTAAGCCGAGTATAAATAAGGAGTGAGACAAAGGAGGCGCAGCTGAAGAGTGTCAGAAAATCAGGGCAGGTGTGTCTAAATAATCAGTGTGAGGGAGCTGACTAGGGCGAGAAAAAGAGAAGAGAGGAAGGTGCAGCCGGGCAAACCTGACATTGACTCCCGTGCAGACTTTCCAGTGTTCTTGTTTTTTCTGATTCCTGTTGTGACCTCTGATTGTTTAGACCACAGATTCTGCCTTGCCCTCCTAGATCTGTTTGCATCTGTGTATCGACCCTTGAACTTCTCTCTTTGACCTCCTACTTTTGTATCCCTTGGCTGTGTACGTTTGCCGGCATCTGACCCTGAACTATTGTTTTAGATTCAACTGGTTCTTTTATCTGAAGGCCCCAAGAAGTAACACTCAGGAAACAGGAATCAGCTTTACGTAGATTAATTTTCTTCTGGTTAAATGCAGAGTTTTTACAGCGCTGGGCTCTAAGAGATGACAAGTCTCCAAGAGCTCTGATAATAGGAAGTAATTCACATATATCTTCTCGGGCTGGGACTGCCCTGTACATGAGTGGAAACTCAT
>NW_018128624.1:21446-25421 GCF_001952655.1 Monopterus albus
CAAATATGAACTCTGTATCTTCTAATCTGTTGGCTCTACACTATATTTTTATTTTATTAATACAGAGACTCACAATTTTAAGATGTGTCCTCTAGAATGTTTGAATAAGCAGTGTGTGTGTGTGTGTGTGTGTGTGTGTGTTGTTATTTTCAGGCGTTTCTTTCTAACTGAAAGTAGACATGCAGTTAGCATCTTATCTATAGTTTCCAGGATGACACTTATCTCTGCAATCAATTTATGCACATTTCACCAAGAAGACAAGAAATACTACTAGATGACTCAAAGCTGAATATTATGACTGATGCATGCATAAGAGCTGGTTAATACTGATACATGGAGCTGTTAATGAAACACAGACAAATAGTCATACTGAACTTTTCCATTATAAAAGCAAAATAATACTGATGATAAGTACAAAAATAACTTTAACTCCTGAAATCCAATCCTAACAATTGTTTGACATGGATTATGTTTTCTGGACTGTCACTGTGTATGTTTTGATTGAGTGCAGTGAAGAGAATTTATTTACTCTATCTCGTCTGGCCTTATAATTGAGTCTGCCATTAACATTGTGGGTAGCTTTACCGGCCACCCCTGACAATACATTCTGGCCAACATGGACTCCGCCAGTGAGCAGCACACCAACTGGAGAAGTCACATGGAGTAGGCTTTAGCCTTCCAGGGAGCAGCCCTGGGCCAGATCCAAACCGATTTGCGCCGGTTAAGCCAGGAGGAGGACGACCGTGCCACAGCCAGAGCTGGTGCTTCCCTACCTCCAGCAGGCCAGGAGCCCAGACTGTCTCTGCCAGAAAGTTACGGAGGAGAGAGGGTAGAGAGCAAGGCGTTTCTCACACAGTGTGAGATTCTTTTCAAGATGCAGCCATCAGCATTCCCCACCAAACTGGCGAAAGTAGCCTATCACTACTAACAGGAAGAGCTAGACAGTGGGCCATGGCGGAATGGACGGCCAGAACGACCTGCTGTAATACCTTTGCTATGTTTGGAGCTGAACTAACCCAAGTGTTTGATCCATCTTACTATGACTCTGCCACTTCCCCTTTGGTAATGTTGTTGTTGCAAGGTTCTCAGTCTGCTGTCGATTACATCATAGCTTTCTGCATGGCTGCTGCAGCCAGCGATTGGAATGAGCCGGCACTAGCAGACGCCTTTTATCACAGGCTATCATAGCGGCTGAAGGACGCCTTAACAGCCTACGACCGCCCAAGAGGACTTTGGCCGCTCATGGATCTAGTCACCCGCCTTGATGGGAGATGCAGGGAAGGCCAGCAGGAGCGCCACCGGGGACCGTCGCACACCAGCCTGGGACCTCGCATCAGCCAGAGCACCTCATTGGAACCTCCAGAGCCAATGCAACTCGGGAAGACGAGACTTACACCTGAGGAACAGGAACGCCGGTTCAAACAGAACTTGTGTTTGTATTGTGGTGGTTCAGGACACAGAACAGTATCGTGTCTGTTAAAAGAACAGGGCTCAGCACGGAAGGGGGGGGGGGGGGGCTGAGCCACACTATTACAGGAACAACCCCCTCTCGCTCGATTATACAGGCTATGCTCTCTGTTGGTTCGTATGGTATTAAAGTACCAGTATTCGTTGACTCCGGGTCAGATGCCTCTTTCATGGATCCAATATTTATACATAAATACGACATACCTCTCTGTACTATTGATCCTGTTCTTTTGACTCATTCTCTGAATGACATGTTTTTGCATCGCATGATGTCACAGTCTGTACCACTCACTCTGACCATAGACAACAATGTAGAAATGATACAGTTTCTGGTCATGCGGTAACCACATCATTCAGTGGTATTAGGGTATCCTTGGCTGGTGAAACACAGGGTCAGGATAGATTGAGAGACAGGGCGAGTGGTTGAGTGGTCAGTGAATTGTGCAAGGACTTGCCTACACTCTGCAGTCCGACAACGGATTGTGAAAGCAGGGTCCATAGAAGCTATCCCAGGACCTAGATAAGGTTCCACCTGAATATCATGATTTAAGTCAAGTGTTTAATAAGACCCATGCCACTTCACTTCCTCCACATAGACCATATGACTGTGCTATAAATCTACTGCCAGGTGCTATGCCCCTTAGGGGTCGTTTGTTTTCCTTATCCACCCCTGAACGGGCCATGACTGATTATATCACTGAAGCCCAGAGGGCGGGGTTAATCCCTCCTCATCCCCAGCTGGTGCGGGTTTTTTCTTCATAGGGAAGAAGTATGGGGGGGCTGAGACCCTGCATAGACTATCGGGGGCTCAATAAGATTACAGTTAAAAACAGATATCCATTACCACTCATGTCCTCTGCATTTGAATTACTTCATGATGCCAAAATTTTTACAAAACTGTACTTGAGAAACGCCTATGACTTGGTACGAATAAAGGAGGGCAATGATTGGAAAACCGCCTTTAATATCCCCTCAGGACACTACAAGTATGTGGTCATGCCGTTCAGGCTAACTAATGCACCAGCAGTATTCCAGAACTTGATTAATGACGTGCTGGGTGATATGCTTAACAAGTTTGTGTTTGTTTATTTAGACAACATCTTTATGAGGGAGGCGACAGTGGTGTGGTGGGTAGAGCAGTCGTCTCCCAACCAGAAGGCTGAAGGTTCAAATCTCGGTGCCTGCAGTCCACATGTCGGAGTGTCCTTGGGCAAGACACTGAACCCCCCCTTTGCCGCCGATGGTTAGATCCATTGGTTGAGTTGGTGCCACAGATGGCTGCCTCGGTTCTGTACTGGAAACAAGTTCCTTGTGTGTAACATACTTGGCCAATAAAGGTGGTTATCCTTATCTTTTCACCCTCGGAGTCTAAACATGTAACTCATGTCAGAGCAGTATTGCAGCAGCTACTGCAAAACAACAAACCAAACTGTGAAAGCCAAAAAATGCAATTTCATGTGTCCACTGTGTCATTCCTAGGGTTCGTGATTTACACAGGTCACATACAGATGGATCCTGCTAAGGTTCAAGCAGTAGCAGCCTGGTCCACACCTCCCTCCTGTCAACAGACCCAATGCTTCCTGGGGTTTGTCAACTTCTACAGGAAGTTCATCAGAAACTACAGCACCATAGCGGTGCCTCTACACAGACTCACCTCCAGCAACTGGGACTCTTCTGCTGACCAGACATTTGAGATCCTCAAGCAGCGTTTTTGCTCCGCCCCTATCCTCACGCTGCCTGACCCTGAGAAGCAGTTTGTTGTGGAGGTCGATGCTTCGGACTCTGGGGTAGGGGCGGTGCTGTCCCAGCACTCTCCCCCGGATGGTAAATTACACCCCTGTGCCTATTTTTTCAAACATCTCTCTCAGGCCGAGAGCAACTACTGTGTGGGGGAGAGAGAACTGTTTGCCGTTAAGCTGGCTTGAGAAGAGTGGAGGCACTGGGTGGAGGGTGCCACTCACCCATTCTTGGTCTGGGCTGACCATAAGAACTTGGAGTATTTACAAACGGCCAAGAGGCTGATTCCCAGGCAGGCTAGGTGGGCTCTTTTCTTCAACTGGTTTAACTTCTCCCTCTCTTTCCGCCCAGGTCACCACAATGGCAAGGTGGATGCCCTCTCCCACCAGTACAACCGAGAGGATGAGGTCCCTGAACCGGTGTACATCTGCCTCAGTCTGCCCATGTAGGGACGGCTCTCCTGAGCATCGAGCAGGAGGTCGTTGATGCCCAGGGTTCGGAACCGGGTCCATCTGCCTGTCTGACAAACCGTCTGTTTGTCCCGGCTACACTGCGCACCAAGGTGCTGCAGTGGTGTCATGCCGCCAAAATTGCCTGTCATCCTGGCATGGCATGGACCTGCTACATCGTGCAAAGGTGGTTATGGTAGCCTACTGTTAAAGAGAACGTCCGGGAGTTTGTGGCAGCCTGTCCAGAATGTGCCACAAACAAGATTTCTACCTGCAAACCTGTGGGGCTGCTACATCCCCTTCCTGTGCCCCAGAGACCATG
>NW_018128625.1:0-1610 GCF_001952655.1 Monopterus albus
CTGTAGGGGTCCTGTAGATATAATAGTGAATCATCTGTGTAGAGGTTAATTTTATGTTGTGAGTTAGTATCTTGTATTTCTTTGATGCTGTTTTTCTGTGGTATTGCTGCTGCTAGAGGTTCAATGAAAATGGCAATTAGAGATGGTGACAGTGGGCATCCTTGTCTAGTTCCCCAGTGAAGTGTGAAACTTTGTGAGGTTATCCCATTTGTGTTTATTGTAGCTCTAGGTGATGTATATAGTGTTTTAATCCAGTGGATGAAGGACTCTCCAAAACCAAACCTTTGTAGTGTGCTGAAGAGAAATGACCAGTTAACTTTGTCAAATGCTTTTTCTGCATCTAATGATACAGTTATGGTGTGGGTTTGTTTTTTTGTTGTGCATGATTGATTTAGTGAAATAGTTTTCACGTATTATCTGAAGCGTGTCTACTTTTAATGAAGCCTGTTTGGTCTGGCTGGATTATTATTGGAGTAACTTTCTCTATTCTAATGACTAGTGTTTTGCTCATAATTTTTTAAATCTGTGTTAATAAGTGACAGAGGCTTATTTCCTGCCACCACTGCAGCCATGTGCAGGATGGTTATGGCTATGTTGTGCCTCAAACAGCCCGTGTATTCATATGTGTCGGTACTGTGGAAGTTGATTTAATTTCTGTGGTAACTCTGAGAAATAATGGTGATAATATCTGCCAGAAGTGTTTATAAAATCCAGCAGGGAATTCGTCAGGTCCAGGTGATTTATTATTTGGCATGGATTTCAGTGCTTTATGGAGTTCATCCAGAGTGGTGGAGGCATCTAAGGCAGTGTTTCTCACAGGGTGGGTCACGAGAGACATGGTGAAAAAAAAATAAAATTGTTTTGAGAGCGATATATTGTCCAGCCCTGGTGAAAAGGATATATGTGGCCTTTTTACAAAACAAAAGATCAGAAAGGCACCAGACCTAGACGGTGTGAGCCTCCTCCTGCATGAAAGCCTGTGCTGATCAGCTGGGCCCCATCTTCACACATACAGTATCTTCAAAACTCCACCATCATCCTGATCCCCAAGAAACCCACGATCACTATACTGAACAACTACAGACTTGTCACCCTGACATCTGTGGTCATTAAGTCCTTTGAGAGCCTGATGTTAGCCGACCTGAAGCACATCACAGGCCCTTGCTGCATCCCTTGCAGTTTACCTACTGTGCAAACAAGTCAATGGATGATGCTGACAACATGGCACTGCATTACATCCTGCAACGCCTTGATTCCCCAGGGACCTATGCATGGGTCCTCTTCATGGACATCAGCTTGGCATTTAACACCATCATCCCAGACATCATCAACTCAACTCAACTTTATTTATAAAGCACTTTAACACAGCCAAGGCCAACAAAGTCCTTAACATAAGAAACAATTCAAAACATCTAAAAATGTAACAACTACATTATTTAAAATACCAATAAAATAAAATAAAAGAACCAACATAGCAAAATATAACAAAATACTATCAACCAAAACAGTCTCATGGCATATCAAACGCCAAGGCATACAAATGAGTCTTCAAGTAAGTTTTAAAAATAGCCAACGAGGGGGCCTGCCTGATGTAAAGGGGCAGCGCATTC
>NW_018128625.1:2261-5043 GCF_001952655.1 Monopterus albus
ATAACAATGAAAAAGGGCACCATGCTTTCTCAGGATGAACCAAGAGGTAATAGATATAATGAGAACAGCAAAGGCCCCAGAATCGATCCCTGCGGAACCCCACAAGACAGTGGGGATGACAAAGATTCAACGTCAGCAATGCTTACACACATGGACCTGCCAGACAAATAAGACCTAAACCATTCCAGTGCAGTGCCCCTAATGCCCACAACATGTTTAAGCCGGGATATTAAAATACTGTGATTAACCGTATCAAAAGCCGCAGACAAATCCAACAGGACAAGGATCACATAATCATCGGCATTGGTTGCCAAGAATATATCATTAAAAACCCTTAATAAGGCCGACTCTGTACTATGTAAAGTTTTAAAACCAGATTGGAAGACCTCCAGGACATTGTGCTTGTCTAAAAAGGACTTTAACTGAATATAAACCACCCTCTCTAATATTTTAGAAATAAAAGGGAGCTTAGAGATTGGCCTAAAATTAGTTAAGACCAAAGGGTCCAAACCTGGTTTCTTAAGTAGGGGTTGCCACTACATATCTTGTCATCCACTGACTCAGTTCACTGTGCCTGCCTAAATCTAACAATGGATCACCAGCTTTCAACCTGAGACAACCCCTCTGTTAAACTCCTAAAATTCGCACATGACACAAAGATCATTGGTCTCATTCGAGACAATGATGAGCCTGCATACAGATGGGAGGTTGAAGAGCTGGCCCTGTGGTGCTATTGCAACAACCTGGAGCTGAACATGAACAAAAAATTGAAGAAACTGGTGCCCTTACACAATTAATTGCAGCCATCTTTCACGGTTCAATCATCACTTATTATTCTAATTTAAACAATTTACTTCAACAAGTAACCAAACAATATGCTAACCAGCATCATAAAATGTACATTATTAGCATGTGAAATGCAAGTAATATACACTATATTGCCAAAAGTATTCAATCACCCATCCAAATCATTGAATTCAGGTGTTCCAATCACTTCAATGGTTACAGGTGTATATAATCAAGAACCTATGCCTGCAGACCGCTTCTACCAACATTTGTGAAAGAATGGGTCACACTCAGGAGCTCAGTGAATCCCAGTGTGGTACCATGTTAGGATGCCAGGATGCAATTGGCGCAGTGCCTTCTCACCTAAACCCTGTGACCAAAGAGGAACCATTAAAAGTGGGATGAGCCCAGCTGGTTAATGTGGGGGCAATTTCTGTTCTACTGTCTTGTAAGAACTTTGTACTTAAAGGGGACTCATTCTGTTTTTGTTGTTTGCAGCCAGTGAGATATGTTTGTATACATTTAGGTTTCATCAAATAGACAACACTGTAGTTTGTTAATTCGTGCATATTTGTATGTTGTCATGTATATTAGCAGTTTGACTTTGGATTTGATGACAGCTAAGTGCAACAAGTGCAAGAGAATTAAATCCATCAGTAACTGGAGAATTGTGGCTACGTCTATTTTCTGGAGGGATTGATAAGTATTTTGTCACTGTTTATTCAAATATCCCAACATTATTTTAGGTTACTGGAGTGTTACATCAGAGATAAAAAGGGTTTCAGAGAGTGATGAAGATGATGAACAGCATGATGTTTAGAGAGGGAGGAGGGAGTTCACTATCTACGAGAGAGACTGAAAGACAGCAGAGCAGGGAGGAGGGGGAATGATGAGAGAGATAAATCAGCTGTATGACACAGAACTTTGCTCAGAAAGCTGAGTGTTCAGCAGCTTCCCCTCTCCTTCTCTCTCTGATGATGCAGGAAGCTGAACTCTGCTTTCCACAACTCCTCAACACGTCTTGCAAAAAACACACTCATCCTCACTCTGAGACAATGCTCATGTATATTGTGTTTTCCTCCCTGTCTCTGCTGACTGCATCTCTCAACCTGCTGGTCATCACCTCCATCTCCCACTTCAGGCAGAGATAAATGTCTTAGCTCATATGTTGTTGTAGTGAGATTCAATCATTGACCTCTGAGCATTACATCCTGGTGGTTTGATGAGACTTTTGTTCATAAGCAATGATAACATTTACTGTATAGTTAGATGTTGGAACTGTTATTAATGATTTCATAAAACAGTTATTTCCATTGGTGGTAATGCTGTTTCTGTTCATAATATTGACAGTGATGATATTCTCTCACTGCAGGCAGCTCCATACCCCCACCAACCTCCTCCTCCTTTCTCTAGCTGTTGCTGACTTCCTCATCGGCCTCCTTGTGATGCCGTCACAAATCCTCTTAACAGAACCCTGCTGGTTCCTGGGTGACTTGGTGTGTGTTCTGTTTAATTTCTTGCCTTGTTTCACACTCTTGGCCTCAGCAGTAAATGTGATTCTCATATCAGTCGACCGTTATGTGGCTATCTGTGACCCTCTGCACTACCCCACCAAAATCATCCAAAAGAGAATTAAGATCTTTGTTCTCTTGTGTTGGATTTATGCTGTTTTTTACACCTTCATGATTTTATATGATAACCTGAAACAACCAGGCAGGTATAACTCCTGCTATGGAGAATGTGTGACTAACTCTAATGGAGCTGTTCGGGTCATTTTGTCCCAGATTCAATTTTCAATTTAGAATAAAAATTTTTCTAAAACTTTTTTTGGGCTGAAATTTAAACTCCTTCACTCATTTTGTGTGAAGAACACAAATCTGAAGGAATTTTTGATGCAGGACCACACCTACATTTAACATACAAATTAGCATCTCACACACACACACACACACACACACACACACACACACACACACACACACACACACACACACAC
>NW_018128625.1:20246-20619 GCF_001952655.1 Monopterus albus
ATGAGCATATAACTCCAGTTCTTGCCTCAGTCCATTGGCTTCCTGTTCATTTTAGGATTGAGTGTAAATTGTTGATGTTTGCCTATAAGGCTGTACATGGTCTAGCACCTTCATATATCTCTGAGCTTGTGCGTTTTTATGGCCCTGAAAGGACACTTAGGTCTTCTAACCAGTTGTTCCTGGAAGTACCGAAGTCCAGACAGAGACATTGGGAAGAACGAGCTTTTTCAGTTCGGGTTCCTATACTCTGGAATGGTCTTCTTCTTCTTTTTTCAGCTGTTCCCTTTAGGGGTCGCCACAGTGAATCATCTGTTCCCACCTAACTCTATCCTCGGCATCCTCTACTCTCACCCCAGTTAACTTCATGTCCTCT
>NW_018128625.1:21058-23401 GCF_001952655.1 Monopterus albus
TTTTATTGTGTAGATGTGTTTTATCTGGTTTTATTTATTTTTATGTTTTACTAGAAAGCACCTTGTAATGTAGGTTTAGAAAGGTGCTATATAAATAAATGTTGCTTGCTTGCTTGCTTGCTTAGGATGAATGGAGAAATATTAATAAACAGTAAGTCACAACCTCCACTCACTCAATTCATATTTTCTAGATTGAATCTAAGCAAAGCATCTTCTTCTATAATGTAGATCACACAAACAGTCTAAAAGTAATACTTCACAGCATATATTTTGTAAAGCACAAAAGTTATAATCCACAGCAAACATCAATCTGAAATGAAAATCAAAAGCAGAAAAATTCACACTATCCTCAAAATGCATCATCAGACATGTTAAGCTATAGAATATACAACATGTTAGCTGATACTGTGTTAAGAGCATTTCACAGAGAATATTTAACCGGAATTTTTGTAACACCAAGATGAAATAAATCATTATTCTGTGATCACAATACATTTAGAATGCACATTCAGTCATATTTATGACTGGGCCCCAGGGGGCGGTGCCATATGTAGCTTTCTAATAATACATCCATGGGACAGCCTAGCATTCTTGTATAAACAGTCAAACATCACATGCTTTGGTCTGGATGACTGACAGATGTTTTAGTCAGTGAAATTGTGAGTTTGGCGATATACATTATGCTTTGTTTATCAAAGGGAATTTTCATCAGTTTCGTTGTGTAAGGCATTAGAATGGTGCTTAGAGTGCACAGAACACCCAGAATGCACCAAATAGGGTCTCTTGCAGGACTTGCATACTTTTTACAAAATAATACTTTGTTTTATGAATAGTTAAACTAGTTTAAATAATTTGTATCAAAATGTGGCATTTTAGAATCTTAAAGACATAGCCTTTATAAAACAATTTAATATGCTCTGTTTTAGTCATTTCCTCACAAAACTTTGACCTGGATATGCTCACCCTTGTGACTGTCACCCTATTGTGTTTCTAGGCATAGCAGGCACATTCCATTCAAAAACAACTAAAAATATTTGGGAGCAGATAAATGTAATAGTTTCACCAAGTTTTTACTATTCAAAAAGAGTCCTAAAAGTAATCCTTAGAGTTCAAGATTAATCTCCCTTTCATTTTGGGTAAGCAATTTTGGCCTTGTGCACAAAAAGGGGTTGCAGGTTGTTGAGTAAGGGGATATACTGAGCCTGGGCCTCTTAATGCAATGCACAGGGAAAGGGTTTCTTTCAGGCCACAAGAGTACAGCACCAACCTGTTCTCATCCCAGGGCATCAAAGATACCTAAAGCATCAGTAAATGCATTTACACAGACAGACGCACACAAACTAGTTAGAATTAGGCAATAAAATTATGAAGTTTGGTTTAGACACAAAAGGGTCAGTGGTTAGGGTTTAAGAAAAGATTTTGGTTTGGGTTAAGACACTCATTATTTAAAGACCAAAACAAGTTCCTTCTGAATCATGTTGATCATTTGAATCTCCAAGTTGAACTTTTCCTTATAGAACCGTTAATCCCATGATTCTGCTAAATCTGTAATTTGATGATTGTGATGTTTAATTTTGAGGGCAGACATGCTGTGAGGTGTGGACCCACACTACTCTTCTCCACCACATCAAGATTTATTTTCTACATGATGTGGCTATCTGGCCTTCATCATGGTGGTGTCTGAGGTTGTTTTGTACTTCACTATAGACAGCCCATTACTGTGGACTCTGCCTTAGTATTTGTTTTATGTCTTTGCAATATGTATGCTCTTTGTTTACTCTGACCTCTACTAATCTCTGATCAGAGCATCATTTCAGATTTACTAGGTTGGACTTCATTTACATTGTATTATTGAAAAATGCATTTAATAGCCACATAACGGTCGAATGATATGAGGACCATGTTTACTACTGAGGTAGAGACAGTGACAAATGGTAACACATAAAACAGAACACACACCAGGTCACCCAGGAACCAGCAGGGTTCTGTTAAGAAGATTTGAAACGGTATCACAAGGAGGCCAACGAGGAAGTCAGCGACAGCCAGAGAGAGGAGGAGGAAGTTGGTGGGGATGTGAAGCTGCCTGTAGTGAGAGAATATCAGTGATGTGGGTCAGCAGTCGGCCATCGATGGCCCGGGTCTCTATCGCATGGGGAAGTGGTTCGGCGGTTAGGCCTACTTGCTTCATACAGGACCGGGTCCATAAGATTACCCCCGGCTCCAGAGTCCAGGAGAGCATGGCAGGAATACACCCGACCAGCAGTTTCGAGGAGCACGGGAATGAGGCAACTGGTACCCGGCCTGGTGAAGGTAGAAGGACGGCCCGTCAGTGTACCAACTGTC
>NW_018128625.1:23421-25360 GCF_001952655.1 Monopterus albus
ACGGCTGGCCCGTTCCTCGGGGTCTAGACGGGCACGTCCCAGTTCCATGGGTTCCTCCGTTCTGCGAGTGGTGCAGAGATGAGAGTTCCCCATGCGGAGAGGTACCCGGGCTTCGGCAGGTGGAGTAGTCATGACACGGGTCCGGGGGGCCGACTGCTGCCCTGCTTTTTCCTTGTGGAAAGAGCACTGCTGTTTGTCGATGCGAATGGCCAAGTCAACCAAGGAGCGGAGTGAAGGGGGCTCGTCCCGCGTGTTCAATTCAGCCTTTATGTTATCATTTAGGCCGTGCCAGAAAGCCGTGCGTAGCGCACAGTCCTCCCAGCCGGCCTCCGTTGCAAGAACCCGGAAGTCGATGGAGTAATCCAAGACAGACGAGCCCCCTGGCAGATAGTCATAAGCTCCCCATGATACCTTTAGTAAACCAAGGTTTCTGTATCTTATTATTGACTTTAACTGCTTTAAGTGGACAGCGTTTATCATATATTTTTAATATTTTTTTCAGGAAATTATCATAGGCCTCAATTGGGTTTTCATAATTCTATCCCAATTTTGCCTGCTCAATTTCTCTTTAAATACTTCTATTGTTTCTGGTGTTCTGTGTCTCACAATTCTGGATTCATACATTGGCCTGGAGTGTACTTTAAATACATTTTGGTAAACTGCAAAAACAGGTAGATGGTCACTAATATCGGTTATTAAAAGCCCTACGTCATTAGTGAAAATATTATCTATTAATGTTGCTGTTGCTGTTGTTATCCTACTTGGTTTTACTATAACTGGAAATAATGTACAGTTATAGAAGGTGTTAATAAAATCTGTGGTTCTTTTATGTTCTCCAGGATTAAGCAGGTTAACATTAAAGTCCCCACAGACAATAGGTCCTGTTTCCACTTTGCCTTTGATATGAATTCATTAAAGGTTTCAAGTGGTGAACCAGGAGTCCTATACATACAACTGACAATTACATTTTTTCATTTTTCAAGATGAACTTAAACAGTCACACATTCTAAAACATTATCAATTGTTGACATATTATTTACTAGACCACATTGTAAATCAGAATCCACATAAATAGCAACTCCACCTCCTTTTTTGTCTTTCCTATTCATTACAAACAGTTCATATCCATCTAGCTCTACATCTAATACCTTATTATCTAGCCATGTTTCAGAAACAGCAACTACACTAAACTTTGGGAATATTTTTAAATAATCTTTCATTTTCTAAAATTTTTTCCAGAGTTGAAGTTATCCAAATTAAATAATTCGCTGGATGTGTCAGACAAATTACTATCTATGTCATCATCTTCGTCTGTATAACTCATTACTGATATTTCAAGTTCAATTTAATCCTCCCCCTTCCCGACAAGATAAAAATAAACAAAAGAAAAAAATAAATACAACAAAAAATAAATAAACATGCTGATAAGTAACCAATTCATTTAACTATAGGTTGAAGATAGATCCTTAGTCTTTAGTTCATTGAACAGTCTATTTTTAACGAGAGTCTTCATATATCCAAGTGGCAGTCTTTATGTCAACACAATCCGTGTTCTTATTAGAGGAAATCAACTTAACAATAATTAAAGCAGTCTTAGTATAACGAAATCCATATAACAGTGTCCCCATACTATTCATTTGAACTTTTCCAGTTCGATGATTTCCCTTATCATGATCACTCTTGCTTCTTCTGGTGTTCCATTTAATCGTATCATCACATGACCATTTCTAGTCCATGTTGCTTGTATCTTGTTCTGTCTCCGTAAGATCCGTGCCTGTCTAGCAATATCTGCGTTCTTTTTGGTGAGGTGCTCATTAATGTACACCCCACTCCCTTTTAGCTTCTGAGCCTGGCGCAGCAGTTCGACTTTACTTCTTGTGCTCACAAAACGAACAATAATTGCTGGTTTGGCAGTGCGGTTCTTTCTGGGAAGTATGTG
>NW_018128626.1:0-476 GCF_001952655.1 Monopterus albus
CCTCGTGAGCCACAGCCACAGAATATCAGTCTGCACAAAAGTGGATACACACAGACTTAATTAATAATCCCTTTGCCTCTTTTGTTAATGTCTGTTGTCTCATGAACCATGTTATGTGCTTTGTCCTACAAATGTGTTATTTTGTGTGGCAATTTAAAAAAAATACAAGAACACAATATAATGCAGAGAGAATATATGCTACGTGGGAGCCGTGGAGTGCAAATACTCAGCAGTGAGTGTTCAACTATGCATGTGCAAAATGAGTATGTAAACAGTACAGATGGAATTACATGGGGTAGATCCTGAGTCAGCTGTTTAGGAGTCTGATGGCAGTTGGAAAGAAAGAGTTTTTCAGTCTAGAGGTCCTGCATTTCACACTTCTGAGCCTCCGGCCAGAGGGTATGACCAGTCCGTGCTGGGAGTGGGTGGGGTCCTTGAGGATGGAGGCAGCTTGCGGGGGGAAATGCTCTGCGGAG
>NW_018128626.1:1146-3641 GCF_001952655.1 Monopterus albus
CTTTGGGTTTTTCCTGTTTTAGGGGTTGCCACAGTGAATCGTCACACTGACGACTCGCATGTTGACATTTGGCACCTGTTTTACGTCGGATGCATAAACCCGGATGTTTCTATTACCACGGGGACCACTTGTGTCTTCACCTTCCACATCTTTTCTAGCTCTTCTTTCAGCCCTCGGTATTTCTCAAGCTTCTCGTGTTCCTTCTTCCTGATGTTGCTATAGCTTGGGATTGCTACATCTATCACTACAGCCTTCTTCTTCTGTTTGTCCACCACTACTATGTCCGGTTGGTTGGCCATTACCAGTTTGTCAGTTTGTATCTGGAAGTCCCACAGGATCTTAGCTTGGTCATTCTCAACCCCCTTTGGAGGTGCATCCCATTTTGACTTTGGGACTCTGTACTCGGCATTGATGTTTATGTACACTATGCCAGCCACTTGGTTATGGCGTTCCATGTATGCCCTGCCTGCTTGCCTTACTCTCTGCAGGTACTTGGTGGTTGCTGCTTTCCTTGTGGCCTCTTCATGGTTCCCATTTGCCTGCGGGATCCCAAGGTACTTGTAGCTGTCCTCAACATCTGCTATGTTGCCTTCTGGTAGTACAATCCCCTCAGTTCTGAATGGTTCCCATTTGCCTGCAGGATCCCAAGGTACTTGTAGCTGTCCTCAACATCTGCTATGTTGCCTTCAGGTAGTATAATCCCCTCAGTTCTGACTACCTTCCCTCTCCTTGTTACCATTCGACCACACTTATCCAGTCCGTATGACATTCCAAATTTCGTAGTCGGTTTTTGTCACCGCTCTTGGTGATGATCTGGCTGAGGGGGTTCAGGCCTATGCAGAACAGCAGTGGGGACAGAGCATCTCCTTGGTAGATACCACACTTGATGTTGACTTGTGCAATTGGCTTGAAGTTGGCCTCTAGGGTTGTTTTCCACATTACCATTGAGTTCTTGATGAAGAGTCCTGTCGATGTTGTACAGGTCCAAGCATTCCAGGATCCATGTGTGAGGCATTGAGTCATAGAACGTGATGATGCCCCACTCCAAACCTGGAAATGGTGGGGGAACATGACAGAAACATGTTATTACTATTAGGCAATGCTGATTTCAAACTTGACATAGACACCAAATTTGATGAAATTGACCAAACTAACACACAGCTGGGAGAGTACCATTATTTAGTTAGTGAATCCCAATAAGCCTCTATGGCAAGCTGTTCTAAAATGTAATTGATAATATAAGTGATGGAGACAGAATGTAAAGACATGATATGGTGAAAGAAGCCAAAGTGTGGGATGAATGAAATTCTATTATGTATTATGAAAAGATTCAGCTGAAATTTTGAAAAATTATTATGAATAAATTAATTGAATGAGTTAAGAGACCAGGCACATCAGGCTTTAGCCATGGAACCAGATAGAATGAAGACAGCTTAGCCTACTGTGGTTTGAGGTATGCACAGGGCCGAGGTCTGAGCATTATCAGTACTTCAGAGGCACTGCTTGTCCCTTATCAACGACCAATTTTGCTTGAGGGAATGGGGAGTCCTTGCTCCCTTATGCACGCTGGAAGATGGCTGACTATCAGCAAGTGGCTCGAAGTCTGGGTTGGCTCTGGTCGAGTTTTTCTTGGTGGATGTCAGATAGGCCGTGTGGATCGAGAGTGCTGTGCATTAAATTGAGTCGTGTGAATCAGTGGACGCAGCTATAATAATTTGGAATAAGCAGCCTCCATTTAAATCAACTCAAAATTCAAGGCTAAGATGATGATTACTCTACAAAGGTGGCCCGGGAGGAGCTCAGAGTAGAACTGCTGCTCCTCCACAACGAGAGGAGCCAGCTGAGGTGGCTCAGGCCCCTGTTTCGGATGCCTCCTGGGCGCCTTCCTAGGAAGGGGTTCCGGGCATGTCCGGTGAAGACCCAGGACAAGCTGGAGGGACTATGTCTCAGCTGGCCTGGGAACGTCTCGGTATCCCCCCAGAGGAGCTGGAGGAAGTGTCTAGGGAGAAGGAAGTCTGGGCATCTCTGCTTAGATTGCTGCCCTCGCGACCCGGTTCCGGATAAGCGGAGGAAGAAGGATGGATGGAGGTGGCTTTAAATAATGTTTGTCAGAATCGGCGCGCGTAATGCGGCCGAAAAGTGTTGTGAACTCAATTAAATGGCCAGACGAGGAAGTGTAAAACAAAAACCGTCTCTTTATTAAGAGAACTAACAATAACAAAAACCCATACAAGACACGGTGGAAACACAAAAACTCACGGTCGGTATCGGTCCCAGGTCAGAGCCAGCAAACACATACATCCAGGGGAATCCAAAGGGCGTAGTCCGAAGGGAAAGTCCGATAAGCCGATACACATAAGCAGTCCGAGATAAGAGGGCAAGGCAGAACAGCGTAATCCAAAATAACAGTCCGAGTCAGAAACACAAATACCAAAAACCGAATATAGTGCTGGAAAGTCAGAGCTGGGGTCTAGAACAATCTGGCAGCGTCCTTG
>NW_018128626.1:22088-25106 GCF_001952655.1 Monopterus albus
AACTCCCATCCGGAAATGAGTCGTAAAGCGACCATGATACAACTTCAGTTCCTGTACCAACCGATGAAACTCGCCAAGTTTTCTCCTTCTTTTCAATATAGGATGGACCCAAAACCTTCTTTGTTTTCTTTTTTTATGTAGCAGGACAAGCAGTACATCGTCGTCGCTTGATGTGGAGTCCATCTTTGTAGCGTGATGTTTTAAGAAAATATTGCTTATTCGCGTTGCGTTCGGTGTGAATACTTTTGGTGCGTTAAATTCGCTTGCGTTTTTTTCACTTTTTTGTCTTGCTTATTTGCATTGCATTCGGTGTGAAAAGGCCTTTAGTTGCTAACTTTGTCTGTCTCACATATGTTGCTTGGCAGGTAGCATATACGTTTCTTAGATTTTTTTTTTCTTTTTGAGACAGTTGTGGTTGAAAAGCCTGTAGGCTATAATAACAAAACAGCAAGTTAAAAGATCCCAGAAATGGTACAGTATGCAGACTTGATGTTGGCGCCATGGCGGGACAAAGGGGGCCAGGCCTCCCTTGCCAGATAGGTGTGTCCCCTTCCTCCAACACCATCATCACTCATCACTCATCCATGGATTGTAGCTGTGTTGATTGCACTGAAACTTGGTTTAAAATTTGGTGCCTCTACTGCCACATGTGAAAACAAATTTTAAACTTTGAAGAACGTTTTATGTGTTATGATCTCTCTCTAGCCAGGGAGTGAGAGAGGGGCAAGAAGGACCCAGATTGTTATTTCTTATCTAAACTGTGAAACTGCAACGGCTTTATTGTAACAAACTTAAAAAGGAGTGTAGAAGAAAACTGATGATGGTGATGGCTGTCCGTAGCATTGGTCTGTATGGTTAGATGGAAGAGGCTCAGAGTCAGGGGTGACAATCTGTTCCTTCAGGGATTATGTGAAGACATGCTGACCCGGTGGAGTGGTGCTGGAGAGAGGAATTACTGGAGGTGGATCATTGAGTCAAGCTGGGAGCTGAGATGAGTTGTTGTAGAGGGGCTAGCTCAGACAGAATGGTGCAGGCGAGGGGAGCAGCGGCCGTGTGGACAGAGGGTAACAGCGAGACAGGGGCAAGTGCAAAATGCACTGCAGCAGATGTCGGAGGCAGGATTCCCCACAGCAGGTGAGTTCTCAGCAGAGTTTGCAGCTATAAAAGTTACAGCCTTACTTGTTAGTTTGAAGATACCAATCAGTAGTAGATCCAGGGCTGGTTTGTCTCGATGTGTGTTCATCAACAAACCGGTAGTGACTCAGTGTGAATTTGGAGGTTAAGTAAGCCAGCTACTCATCGGGGAGATTTGTCACAACTGCGGGACATTCCTCCTAAAGGCAACACTTATCAGGTCCGCGCGGCGCGACCTGCCTCTTTCTATTTTTCCTCTCCTGCTCTCTCTTTTTGCGGGATCAACGCCTCAGCTGTGTCGCATCGGGTAATTAGTGTGTGGAATCCGCACCTTGGCTGTTTCGCTTTCTGTAATTAGTGGCTCGTGGGTTGTCGCGCACAGCTGAGGCGCGTTAGCTTAATGACTTCCCTATTTTATTTATACCTCTGGCAGACGCTACATTGTTGCTGGAGCATTACTTTGTTTATGCCTAAATATAGACATGTTTTAGATTTTCATGCTGACAGTGACTGTGCTGTGGATTTCTTTTATCACGTTGGGCTTTTGTGTTTTCATCGTTTCGTTGTTTGGTTTCATGCTAACAGTTCCTGTGTGTGGTTTTCTTTTGTTTTCTTTCCACCTGTCCGTCCACATCCTGCTTCTCTCCTGGTTCCAGCCATCAGCCAGTCTACTCACCTGTTTGTCCTGGACTCCTCAGCCGTCACTGCCCTACTCTGCTTCAGTATTGTACATGGACTCTGTTATGTTGTTACTTTGTGTTTTTTTCAATCAAACCTCTATTTTTCCCCTAGCACCTGGGTCTGCAAACTTGAGTCCTACCCTAGTTCTCCCTCACCCTCCTGGTGAGGGGGACTAAACCGTAACAACACTGGTCAGTGTGCGGAAAGTTATGGAGAAGCTGCTGAACTGAATCAGCGGCAGGCTGCTGCTTAAAGTGCATGTGTGCACTGCACTTGATCTAAGCTATACAGCACTCGTGGTAATAATGAGAAAATTCATGTTTTAATATAAATGTATCATTATAATGAAAAAAGGAGAGGAAGAGAGAGAAACAGGGAGAGAGACAGGGAGCAGAGTGTAGCCCTAACATTATAAGCCACAGATGTGCCCAGCTTCACACCTGAGAGGCTCCGCTCATGCATGTGGCCTTTCAGAAATGTACAAAATGACAGGAAGGAAACTATCATGAGGAGATTAATTGCCAAGACTCCTCGAATTCAGCTCTTCTACAATAGGCTACATTCAGTGCTTTTATATTAGCTCCTTTGTGTTTGTTTAGCTGCATATTTCATTTATCAGTCTTTTGCATTTTACTGCATTTTGATAAGTAATAGTCAAGACTCTTTTGAAAGTCTAGCTGTAATTGATCCATATTAATGTCTACGTATTTTATAGCCTGTCTTGTCCTGTTTGGATGCATTTAACCAGTGGCGCATGATGCTTTGGATGACTTTTGTATTTCATTCAGGTTCTGTATGACTGGGCTTGCTGAGCAGCAGTGCTACCTTGTGGTGCTGCCTACAGAGCAAGAGTTTGTACTGAAGTGGCAGCTGCCCATGTGTAATACAGTATTATGTGAGACACTGTATGATTGTTTTGACTGCTTGAGGCCAGTGTGTCTGTGGCATGTGATGTGTTGCTGGTTAACAAGGGGATTAACGATCTATGATGTTATTGTGGGCAACATGCTACCTGTTGGAATTAATTTCACTACTTTGGCAGTGTATGTGGTCGTGTGGAGGAAGATGCAGCAACGACCATTTGGATTTACTGATCTTGGAGCTACTTGAAAGGGAGTGACGTTTCTAATACTTCAAGGTCAAGGTCAAACTATTTATTGTCATATACAGAGTCAAGAAATGTGTTTCCCTGTACAATGAATT
>NW_018128627.1:0-1600 GCF_001952655.1 Monopterus albus
AAGGACACTTATGCTGAGCAGTAAGATGAATGTGTGAAGGCTGCACCACCAGACATAGTCACAGTGTTTGTCATATGGGCAGTAAGGAAACCTGTTTCCCTGTACAGTGAAATTCTTTCTTAGCTGTCCACAATGAAAGCCAAACGACATAAAGTCCACATATAAAATAAAAATAAACACAAAATAAGGCACTTTAAAAAACAGCAAGTGAAAAATATAAACATAAGAATCTATACTACAAACAGATTTAAAAAAAATAAATTCTACATACACATCCCCCACCCCACAATGCAATGTGTGCATGGAACAAAGTGGTGGCAGATGGATAAGTGTTATCCTTATCCTTGTTGGGGCCTGATGACAGGAGCTCACTGGAGGAAGCTGTGGACAAGTCTCACGTGTGAACGTTTTGTAAAGACCACGAGGCAAAACACACACATCATAGTTTCTACATGGTTTCAGGGTAGAAATCCTTTTTGTTTCTGTTATTTGCTGTTTACGTACTTGCTGTAAACAATCCCCATAACGTTTGTTTCCGTTTTCAGTGTGTTTATGTAAACACGAGTCAGGTGACGCACTGAAAGGCCACGTGTCTGCTTCACTGTAGATTTGACACGTGTCACCAAATAAATGATCCGACCAGTGGGAAATATTGACGAGATGAACTGACAGAAATGTCCTGATCGTCCCTCAAATCCAAAACCTTTCGCTCAGTCCTGACAGGAAGTGACCGACCTGCTCCGTGAGCCTCAGCCACATTGTGTTTGCTGCGACCAGGCAGCTTCAGTTTACAACTAAGTGATGGTGAGCACCTGGTTGTTTTCACCGAGTGTCTGGATACACACATGGGCCAGCGGGGAAACTGCTTTCGATGGACGTCCGGTCCGTGTGACGCCGTTTCAGGAGAGAAATGAGAGGAGAAAGCCGCGGCGCAGAGCTGGCCCCGGCGGGGAGCAGCTGAAGTTTGGAGGCTGCGCAAAGCGAACGCAGAGCGCATCAGCGCTGCACAAAGACCCGCAGACCGCTCCCACGGGCCTTTCTGCCGCTTCTGTCGTAGCAGAGAAAACACAAGTGTCCCCGTTTGAGCGTGCGCACCGTGTCCGGGCTGGGCTCAGTCTTCACGGTTCTCACGGTGCGTTTAAGTCCGCAGTCCGTGCTCCTCCGCTCAGACTGAGTCAGATAGTCAGGAGGAACAGAGCTCAGAGGAAACATGGCAGAAGTCGCACCAGCTGCAGCTCCGGCCCAAGCCGCCAAGGAGCCAAGAAGAAGGCTTCCAAGCCGACGAAGACCGGTCCCAGTGTCGGTGAACTCATTGTTAAAGCTGTGGCTGCGTCCAAAGAGCGTGGCGGCGTGTCCGCGGCCGCGCTCAAGAAGGCTCTGACTGCAGGAGGCTACGATGTGGACAAGAACAAGGCCCGTGTCAAGACTGCCATCAAGAATCTGGTGGCCAAAGGGACTCTGGTCCAGACCAAGGGCACTGGGGCCTCTGGCTCCTTCAAGATCAACAAGAAGGTGGACACCCAGGCCAAGAAACCAGCAAAGAAGCCCGCTGCGCCTAAAGCCAAGAAACCCACAGTGGCCAAGAAGCCCAAGGCAGCCA
>NW_018128627.1:1620-7052 GCF_001952655.1 Monopterus albus
AGTCCCCCAAGAAGACCAAGAAACCTGCTGTGGCCAACAAACCAGCCAAGAGCCCCAAGAAGGCCGCAAAGAGCCCTAAGAAGCTGGCAAAGAAAGCCCCTGTGGCCAAGAAAGCTCCTGCCAAGAGGGCTGCAAAACCCAAAGCCAACAAACCAGCAGCCAAGAAGAAGTGAGCCCACATCAGCTGAACACCATCACACTCACAAAGGCTCTTTTAAGAGCCACACAGCTTCACTCAAGACAAGCTTCCTCTCTGCTCTCACTTACAAAACTTTCTAACTTGACTCAGGCTGCTGACAAACACTTTGCTACTACATATTGCTTTTAGTTGTGCACACACCATAATGTCATGGCATGGAATAGGAAACTTACAAACTCTCAGCTGTGCCTCTTAAAGCACCTGTTCAATATTACTCTGCTTATTTTCTATGGAATCTTGGAAGTTTCCAATGCTCTTTAAACACATTTAAAGCTGTGCAGTCAGAATGACCTGCTTTTAGTAGTTTGGATTTGTTTTATAGCCTATTAGGAATTTAATCCATTCTCTTTAATATTAAATAATATTTGGTGTCATTTACATTTATCTTTTTATATTGGTTTGGCTGAAACTTTGTCTATCTTGGCCAGGACTTTGCTGGTCTCCCTGGAAAAATCAAGTAAATCAAATCAAAGTTAGAGCCAGTAAATGGTTTATGACTGTAACTGTCATCACTTGTGACTTCCAGAATCTGCTTTATTGGCCAAAGGAACAGCTCAGGCCATTGTAGGGAGTCCTCTTCTGGATCTGGACTCACTATACACTGACCGGATCCAGAGGAGGGCCAGACGGATTGCTGCAGACCCCCCCCACCCAGGCAACAGTCTGTTTGTGCCTCTTCCCTCCAGGAAAAGGTACAGGAATATAAAGACTAAAACAAACAGACTGAGACACAGCTTCTTCCCCAGAGCTGTGAAATCAATCGCCCCCCCAAACCCTAGTCATACACAACCTCCCCCCTATGGACAGACACAGAACACTGGACCTCACCCCTCTTCCTAAAGACTGAGATTTGCACTGAGCTGCACCTTATAATGTTACTACACTCTTTTGCTGCTAATGTGCTGCTGACCTGATTAGGTCCCATACATC
This sequence comes from Monopterus albus, assembly GCF_001952655.1. NCBI lineage: Eukaryota > Metazoa > Chordata > Actinopteri > Synbranchiformes > Synbranchidae > Monopterus > Monopterus albus. The sequence goes on from NW_018128627.1 coordinate 2,750, forward strand.
CCTTTTTATTTGTTCATACTCTCATATTGACTTATACAACTGTGTGTTATGTAAATAATGTGTCTGTCTTTTAAGCCGAGAGCTTCCGGAAAAAAATTCATTGTGCTATGCATAATGACAATAAAGATTCTTGACTTGACTGATGTTTTACAGCTTTTAAAATTTTTATTTAGAACTGAACTGAGTTAATGACAGTCCAGTGCCGCTACGTGTCGCCTTGAACGCTGCAGATACTGCAGTCAAATATTTTTTTTACTTTGAGCCACTGGCCCAGTTTGTTAGTTAACAACAATTATTTATACACAACTCAATTTACTGATTTAGATCTTTATTAGAAAACTGAGCTTCCACTGTTTGTGATCTGTTGACTTTTAAAAGTAACATGAACTATGCTGATATCTCACTGCAGCATAAATAAAGCTGATGATAGTGAAATGAAGAAACTGTCCTTGTGCCTGGTTGTCTTGGTGCACAGTGACCTGTAACGCCGTCCAGAGGGGAGGAGTTCAAACAGATTGTGTCCACGGTGTGAGGGGTCAGCAGTGATCCTCTCCGCCCTCCTTTTGACCTGTGAGGTGTACAGGTCCTCCATGGAGGACAGGCTCACACCAATGCCCTTTTCTGCAGCCCCGACTGTCCACTGAAGTCTGTACTTGTCCTGTTTGGTTGCTGAGCCAAACCAGACAGTGATGGAGGTGCAGAGAACAGACTCAATGATTCCTCTGTAGAACTGTATCAGCAGCTCCTGGGGCAGGTCGAACTTCCTGAGCTGACAGTTTAACTGGACAATAACCCTCAGTGCAATACCTGTAAATGTACCTTGTACAGATTATACAGATCTGTACAGGTCTCTAGTTTTAAATACTCTATTTTTATTTCTACTATCTCATTTCACAGTGAGCATTCCTTTGTCTGTCTGCATTGTTTACTGCCTGTTAATACTGCTTATTTTGTTATATTACAGCCTTATGCTGGTTTACTGCTTACTTGCCCCTTGCATGTGGATATGAACATACACATTGAGGGCTGATGTAACAGAGTCAAATTCCTCATATGTCCGACACACCTGGCCAGGGTCATGGTCAAGAATCTTTATTGTCATTATGCATAGCACAATGAATTGTTTCCGGCAGCTCTCGGCTTAAAAGACAGACACATTATTTACATAACACACAGTTGTATAAGTCAATATAAAAATATGAACAAATAAAAAGGGATGTATGGGACCTAATCAGGTCAGCAGCATGTTAGCAGCAAGAGTGTAGTAACATTATAAGTTGCAGCTCAGTGCAAATCTCAGTCTTTAGGAGGAAGTTTGAGGTCCAGTGTTCTGTGTCTGTCCAAAGGGGGGAGGTTGTGTGTGTGACTAGGGGTTAGGGTTGTGATTGATTTCACAGCTCTGGGGAATAAGCTGTGTCTCAGTCTGTTTGTTTTAGTCTTTATATTCCTGTACCTCTTCCTGGAGGGAAGAGGCACAAACAGACTGTTGCCTGGGTGGGTGGGGTCTGCAGCAATCCGTCCGGCCCTCCTCTGGATCCGGTCAGTGTATAGTGAGTCCTGTTCCAGAAGAGGACTCCCTACAATGCCCTGTGCTGTCACTGTGGAGGATGAGTGAGTGACTGAGTGAATCTGCTCAGACTGATGAAGCCTGAACCTGCAGCAGTGAAGCTTCATCACTGGAGGACAGTGACACATCACAGACACTGAATCAGGACCATGAAACAACATTGTCCAACATTAGTCACCTAACTGTTTGTATTCCTGAACATTTAACTCTTTAAGCCTTCGAGGTAGAGATCAGGTTCAGGAAGTGTTAAGGCTGTAGTTGTTACTGGTGACCAGCATCTTTGACATAACAGCATCAACGTCTTCAAAATCCTCATCTTAGTTGAACAAAAGCTCAGAATGAAGGTGTTGCACCAGTTTCACTAAGACATTTCAAGCTGGTTCAACGCGAACTTCACTACTGTGTTTGTGGGGTGAATGGCATCACAGTCATGGGTAAACATGGGTGTTATGTCGAGTGAAGAGAACTGGGCTGAGCACACAGCCCTGTGGTGTGCCTGTGTTCAGGACCAGTGTGGATGATGTGCAGCTTCCGATTCTCACCACTTGAGGCCTGTTAGTGAGGAAGTCCTTAAATGGTAAATGGCATTCCCAGATTGTACAGTTTCAGTGCCATTTTGTCTGGGATTACAGTATTAAATGCCGGACTGAAGTCAACAAACTGCATCCTGACATAAGTGTTAGTTAGATGGATAGAAGTTGTACATAGCAGTGGTCTGTCTGCAGGCAGAGAACCACAGCTCCCAGTGAGTCCAGTACAATCACCATGCAGGTTTTACTAGAAGGTGACAGGTCAAGTCTGAGTTGATCAGACTCCTGGTACAATAATCAAAGTACAACGTGATGAACTCAGAGTTTTATCACAGAAAGATCCAGTGAAGAAAGAAAAGTCGCCAAAGTGAAAATGAGCTGAGCTGAATTGTTTAGTCTCTTTCTACAGCTCAGTGACTTGTAACCTGAGAAACTGAACAGCAGCTGTTTGTCACTGTCTGATTTACTCATGTCCACTCAGTTTTCAGACTTTGTTATAGTTGTGCAGTGTCACATGAAAACACACTTGGACACAGTTTCTCTTCATGAACAACAGGAATTAAATCAGAATAGAATCTCACTGAACTGTTAAAACAACTGGACTGGTGTTATGACCTGATATTCATAGTAATTCATCTGCAGGTGGTTTGAATGAATCATCAGCTACTTTAACACCTGTTTATTCCTTATTATCCTGAAGAGGAGCTGGTTTCCAGGAGGCACATGCACATCCAATCAGCAGACCTCTGATGTGACCCAGCTCAGGGCAGATGTTTTACTGTCTGACCCAACTAACTGTAGGATACACTGCACAAAAAGTCATAACAGCATAGTTTGTTACTTTTGAGGCAAATACCACTGAAATATTTACAGTTATCAGACCATGACAGAAATGATCAGCTGGAAAAATCATCTCTGGTAAAAGGCCTGAATGTGTTCAACGTATGATTTAATGTCAATGTCAGCTGTAAGAGTTTTCTGTTGACTTGATTGAAGGCAGCAGACAGATGTGTTGGTAAAAGTGCAGCCTCTGATTTGCAACGTGTTGCGTCAGAGCATAGTGCTATTACCATTTAACACACAAGTAATGGGTTGGATCTAGATATTCTGCCTGGAAATGAACTTTTGATACTGTAAATAGGCTTATTTTATAATACAAACACTGCATGGTTACATCCATAACATTTAATAAAGAGGCCTAGAAAAAGTTCCTGACATCACATAAGAATGTATCTGGTTTAAAGGAAAACATGAGGATTAAGCTCTTTGTAGGAGTGTGTGGCTCTTAAAAGAGCCTTTGTGGTTTGGAGGCATCAGCCTTGGTCCAGATTTACTTGGCCTTGGCAGGTTTCTCGGTCTTCTTGGGCAGCAGCACGGCCTGGATGTTCGGCAAGACGCCGCCCTGAGCGATAGTGACACCGCCAAGGAGCTTGTTGAGCTCCTCGTCGTTGCGCACGGCCAGCTGCAGGTGACGGGGGATGATCCTGGTCTTCTTGTTGTCACGGGCGGCGTTTCCAGCCAGCTCCAGGATCTCAGCGGTCAGGTACTCCAGCACAGCCGCCAGGTAGACCGGGGCTCCGGCACCGACACGCTCAGCATAGTTTCCTTTGCGCAACAGCCTGTGAACACGACCCACGGGGAACTGCAGCCCAGCACGAGAGGAGCGAGTCTTTGCCTTAGCGCGGGTCTTTCCGCCAGTCTTTCCTCGGCCACTCATTTTCGTTCTCTTTCTTGAGATAAAACTCACAAACTGTGGTTCTAACGGTCCAGAGTTTCTGTTTTATGTCCGCGGAGCGCGGGACGGTTCGCCACGCACCAACCAGAGACGAGGCTTCCCGCAGTGCAGCAGAGGAGGACCCGCTCTAATTTTAGCGCACAATTTCAACCCGCTTTCCGCCAATAAGCAGCGGAGGTTCAGGCGGTGGGTCGCTCCTCCAGGCGGGGCTGAGCACCAGGAAAAGCAGCTCACCAATCAGAACCCGGAGCTCTGAAGCTGCGTCACCGTTTCACGCCCGGCCCAATAGTTTAAGAGCAGCGGATTTCCTCATACTAGGTTATTTTTTATTCTGTTACGGAAAATGGCAAGAACCAAGCAGACCGCTCGTAAATCCACTGGAGGCAAAGCCCCCAGGAAGCAGCTGGCCACCAAGGCTGCCCGTAAGAGCGCCCCGGCTACTGGTGGCGTGAAGAAGCCTCAACGCTACAG
>NW_018128627.1:20138-24382 GCF_001952655.1 Monopterus albus
GAGAGGGTGGCCGTCTTTAGGTTCTTGGGTGTTACCTTTGAGCAGCACCTGAGTTGGGGCGCAAATACCACTGCTTTGGTGAAGAAGGCCCAGCAGAGATTGTATTTTCTCAGTCTTTTGAAGAAAAACAATCTGAATGAGAAACTGCTGGTGTCCTTCTATCACTGCTCAATAGAGAGCATTTTAACATACTGTGTCTGTGCCTGGTTCGCCAGTTGCACAGCTGCAGACAGGAGAGCGCTCCAGAGGGTTATTACCAGAGCCCAGAAGATTATCGGTTGCCCCCTACCATCTCTGGAAGAACTGTACAGTTCCCGTTGCTTGAAAAAAAGCACAAAACATTCTGCAGGACCCATCACACCCTGAACACTGTCTGTTTGAACTGCTGCCTTCGGGGAGAAGATACAGAACAATTATAGCAAGGACAAACAGATTAAGAAACAGTTTTTATCCGAGAGCTATTGTTGCTTTAAATGCTGCTAAAAACCTTAAAATTTGAATGATTGATGGGATTTTACGGGAACTGTGCAATAGTCAGATGTGTATGGATGCGAGTGTGTAAATTTGTTGGGTTTTATTGTTTATGATTATTTTTTATCATCGAAGGATTGCATTTTTAATTTCGTTGTACAATGTACAATGACAATAAAGTTAAAGTTAAAAATAATTCGTGGTATGGACGGGATGAGGTAAATTTTTTTTCCCCTCAATACCATTCAGTGCGCGATATGTTGTGCACGATTTGATTCAATCACAATACAATTAACAATTCGATGACAACAATAGACGACTAGCTGCAGAATACTTGTACTTTATTCCTCTTTCCCCCCTTTTCTAGCCCTGGTATGACTGTGTAAAGGACAACCAGATATGCTGACTTAGGTTCTGTTAGGCTACTTAGAAAAAATATGGAGAAGCTGGTGTAGGAAGACCACATGGTAAATGTCGTTAGACAAACCGATACATATTGTGATGTTTTTGTATCATGATATATCAAATTTCGATATGTTGTCCCATCCCTAATTGCTGGTCATTCTTTTTCTTCTCCTGACAGACAGTTAACTGTGCTGGTCTGAATATGGTACTAGCGAGCTTTAATCAGTGTTTGAATATGAGGAGTCACAAGCGTCAGCTCCTCCAAAACGAGCCCAAACCTGACAGGTCGACTGTGAGCTGCAATGCTACCAGCTGCTAGAACCAGTGTCTCCTCTTTAAATTTCTGTTTCTGCATCTGTTTAGTTAACAAAATACATCAAGCAATCAGTTATAGTTGTGGATTTTTTCACTTTTGATGCATCTAGGCTTGCAGTTTCCCTCTGCTTCCAGTCTCTGTGCTAAGCTAGGCTAAACATGTGTAGGACCTCTCCATGTTCTGATCACAGAGATTAAATGAATCTCTATATGAGAGACAGTTACATGTATTATAAATCCACACCCATGTGTGTGTGTGTTCAACACACCACCCAGCAGCTAAACTGATGTTCCTGGAGATAAAACGGTCTTATTACCTGAGTCTCTGGATTTTGCAGCTTGGACTCTTCAGGCCGACAGAGAGCTTCTCTATTCCAGAGTCCTGCAGTTCATTTCTGCTGAGGTCTAATTCCTCTAGACGGGAAGGCTCCACCTTGAGAACTGATGAAATACACTCGCAGCATTTGTCAGTGAGGTCACCGTCACTTAACCTGAAGTGAAAAACAAAACACACTGACAGTATTAGAATCACTGTGTCCTTCTCCACCTAAACAACCCGAGAGCTTCACAGCAGTCGGGTTCCTTGAGACCAAATACTTACAAAGCTGTCTTTGCTGCTTTGAACACTGGCACCAGCCTTTGCAGAGCTTCATCTGATCGGCAGAATTTCTTCAGGTCAAAAACATCCAGATTTTCCTCAGAAACAAGCAGCAGGAAGGCCAGAGCCGACCAATGTGCAGGTAAAATTTTGTTGACATCTCCGGATCTCTGGTACATTTGGACTTCCTCTACCAGCGACTGGTCACCCAGCTCATTTAAACAGTGGAACAGATTGATACTTGTCTCAGAGTAGGAACGTTTCCTGATCAGATTGTGAATATACTTGATTGTCTCCTGGTTGCTCTGCAGACGGGCTCCTTTGTTTTCAAATATTTTCTCAAGAAGTGCCTGATTCTTGTCCTGTGACAGACCAAGCAGGAAGCGCAGAAACAAGTCCCATCGTCCGTGCTTGGTGTCCAAGGCCATGTCCACTGCACTCTTGTGGAGGAGGGTGACAGGATTTTCTCCTCTCTCTGATCGACGTTTCACCCTCGTCTGAAGCAGATTTTCACCACTGCTGTTTAATGTCTCTAATACAAACAGAGCTGCAAGGAACTCCTGAACACTTAAATGTATAAAGGAGTATCTGTCCTGTCTGTACAGGCCATGTTCTTTTCTTATGATCTGTGTACAAAGTCCTGAATAAACGGACGCCTCTTTAGGATCCGTGTTACAAGCTTGTAGATCTTTTTCAGAGAAAATGATGTTTCCCTCCTTCAGCTGCTCAAACGCCAGCTTTCCCATTTTCATGATGACGTCTTTGTCTGTTTCACCTTTCTGATAATGCTTCTCATGCTTCCGTTTTGTCTGGATGATCAGAAAGTGTGTGTACATTTCGGTCACCGTCTTGGGCAGCTCGTTGTCCTGAGTGTCAGTGAGGAGATTCTGCAGAACTGCAGCTGAAATACAACAGAACACCGGGATGTGGCACATGATGTACAGACTTCCCAGCTCTCTACGCTGTAGATGACTTATGACCTTCTGGGACATGCCCTCGACCCTGATGTTCTTTTGAAAGTACTGCTCCTTCTGCTGATCATTAAAGCCTCGTACCTCGGTCAGTCTGTGGATGAACCTGGGTGGAATCTTACTGGCTGCGGCCGGTCTAGTTGTGATCCAGACTGAGGCTTTGTGCAGCAGCTCCCCTTTGATCAAGTTGGTTAGCAGGGCATCTACTGTTGTAGGCTTTGTAGCACTGCGGCATGTCTCATTGTTCTCAAAGTCCAGAGGGAGTTTGCTCTCGTCCAGGCCGTCGAAGATGAACAGAACACTTGAATTTTTGTAGTCTGATGTTTCCAAATCCTTCACTTCTTCGAAGTAATCAGCTATTAACGCCATAAGACTCAAACGTGGTTCCTTTATCAGATTCAAGTCTCTGAAAGTGAAGGGAAATATGAACTGAACAGTGTCGGTCGCTTCTCCTGCTCCCCTGTCACGAGTGATGAACAGCAACAGTTTTTCCAATACCAGCGATTCCCTTCGTCAGGACCATCCGGGGAGGAGTCTCTTTGTTTGATAAAGGTTGAAAAATGTGACTGAGGTTGATTTTCTTCTCCTCACTCATCCTCTTTTTACATTCTAGTTCAACCACTTCATGTTCACTGTTAACCTCCCCACTGCCTCGCTGTGTGATGTAAAGCTCCGTATAGCTCTTGCTCAAAGGAGCTGATGATTCACTTTCACTTATTCCTTGAAACAGATCCTTTGTTTTATTTTGGAGGTAAGATTTCAGTTCAGCTTGGCACCTTTTGATGGTTTCTGAAAAATAATAAAAGCACAATTACATACAAAGAAAAATGTATTGATACGATTACATGTAACTGAAATGATGCATCAATCCTCTCTGTAGCACACTCAGGCCAACAACAAGGTAATACATGTCTGCAACATCAAGCTGAGGACAGGAACTGATAAAAAGATGGTGATGGCAAGATACCTGCTTTTCTGAGCATATAGGCTTTTTCCACCATAGGAACCTACTAGGGCTGGATGATTAATCATTTCATGAGCGTGACTTAGATCCCTATGCAATCTCAGTCTCATGTTTAATTTCATGAGATTTACTTTCTGATAGTGATTAAATAAAATATCCTGTGAACCAGGAAGCTGTGCAATTTACCTGAAACCTTCCTGTGATAAACAGCACTGCCACCATTTCTAATGAATAACATGTAACTGACTGAATGTCTGCAGTCTGCTACACAACACACTGTAATACAGTGGATTTTAACCTTTGTAGGAGCACGACCCTGTGTTGGGATATAACAGCTTCACAGACCAGACCGTCACAGTTTAGGAGCGCATGTTGTCACAGTCACAAATTTAAATGTTTATTTGAACAAGCTCTTATGTTCAACTGGCTGCTGTCTGTGGCTCCGGCCTCTCTGCTGGACACACAGCTGCTCTGCTGGGCAGCTCGTCTCAGCCGCCACCTCCACCAGGGTTCAACTCAT
>NW_018128627.1:24580-25042 GCF_001952655.1 Monopterus albus
GCTCAACAGAGCAGAGAAGCAGGGCTCGCAGTCAGCTTTACTTATGTCGTTGTCACTTATCTTAAATTATCCATGAAGCACTGAAATGTCTTCTCCACCACCTAACAAGTGGCTCAGCCAGCGTGAGGTTTATATAATGCTGCCGTTAAGTGGTATCAGAGGGTATCAGACAACTTTTACAAGTACAAACACTAGATGGTGGTATCGAACCCAATACTGGTATCAGTGCATCCCTACAGTTAACCATCACTGGTATGCAGCTGGAGTAATGTCCTTCCTGTTTTAAGTGACCGACAAACTTTGCTGGATGGAAATATTCAGCACTTCTGCATCATCTCAACAACACCTTCATCACAGGTCACTCTGTGTTCTGCTGGCAGTAAAGTGCAGTGAAAGCAAGAGGCACAGTACCTTTGGTTTGGGAAGAAACAGCACCAGTCTGATCTGTGCTGGCAGGAAGTG
>NW_018128628.1:0-4946 GCF_001952655.1 Monopterus albus
ATATTATGTTCAAGACGGTACAAGGGGAGGAAGGGGGTGGAATAAAGAGGAAACAAAAAATGGTGTCAACGGAATAAACGTCGTGTTTATTGGATTTAACATGGCAGCTCTGGGTTAAGCCGCATGGCTACTGTTCATGTACTTGTACTACATACTGTATGTGTACTGAGGAAAGCAGTGTTACTCAGTTAACGTCACATAACACAACCTGCTCCTCAGGAATTCTGGTGACTAGGTGTCCAAACAAATCCTGGATTTTTCCTGATCAGTCTAAATAAACAACCAATATGTCTCTCAACAACGTACATGTAGTGATGGCCGTTTGACACCCGAGGCTCCGACACATGCGCGGTAGCTTATAAAGCAATTGTTTTGAACCACTGTGCTGAAGTGTGTTTCGGTCATGTGACTAGTGACGTTTGAATCACTTGGGTGATGTCTGAAGCAGTTGGGTTCGTCGGACGTCATGTGAATCAGCTGATTGGTTCGGTTTGTCATGTGAATCACTTTGGATCGAGTGTGTTCAAAGATATGCTATCCCTATTTAGTGGCGTTCATTTGAAGTAAGTTGGTTTGTTGCTGTTGTTGCGTTAGTTGCTTTGAGAGTTAGTAGTGTTGTAGCAGATTGTGTATTTAGTGGAGAATCACTGTAGTTAGATCTATAGATACCTCGATAGTAAGTTACATAGAGAAATAGATAATGTAGTTAAAATTAGTTACATGGTTTGATAACACTAGATAGATATAGTTACATACATGTCGGGCTGGCAGATGTGGAATCTGTGACAACCCCTTTGTTATCTAGGGTTCCACAGGGCTCCATTTTGGGGCCTTTGCTGTTTTCTTTGTATTTACTTCCCCTTGGCTCTATTTTTAGGAAACATGGGGTCTCTTTTCACTGTTATGCTGATGATGTCCAGATTATTATGCCACTGACTAAAAAGGACACCTACTCGATCCAACCGCTTTTAGCATGTCTTGCAGATATTAAGGCCTGGATGTCGTTAAATTGCCTGAAGCTAAATGATGCAAAAACGGAGGTTATAGTATTTGGCCGGAATATGTCTGGCGACCCTCCTCCGGTAGACCTAGGCTTTTTGGGGCAGTATGTGCGATCCGTTGTCAATGATTTAGGTTTTAGAATAGACTCGGATTTGCGAATGGAGAGCCAGATAAATGCTGTTGTAAAATCTGGTTTTTTTTATTTAAGGCAGCTTGTGAAATTAAAGCCCTTTTTGTCGAGGCAGCATTTGGAGACAGTGATCCATGCGTTTGTTACATCACGCATGGATTACTGTAATGCACTGTACGCTGGAGTTGGTCAATCGGGGCTTGCCCGCCTCCAGAGGGTCCAGAACGCTGCCGCTCGGCTATTGGTTGGGGGGCGTAAGAAGGACCACATAACGCCCGTACTGGCATCTCTCCACTGGCTTCCGGTGCGTTTTAGGGTTCGTTTTAAGATTCTTTTATTTGTTTATAAATCTTTAAATGGGCTGGCACCTTCTTATCTGGTGGAACTTTTGCATCCGTATAATCCATCGCGGTGCCTCAGATCAGCAGATCAGCTTCTTCTGGAGGCACCAAGGGCCAGGCGGAAAACTAGGGGGGACAGAGCCTTTGCTGTGATAGGTCCAAACCTATGGAATGCCTTGCCGCTTTATATTAGGCAGGCCCCCTCACTGCCCACTTTTAAGTCTTATTTGCCTGTGATCCTCTGAATAAACCAGCACGGTTATTTTTTATATAATCCAAGTGGTCTACTTCATCTTTGTGAGTTCCTGGTTTGAAAGAGCCGGAAGAGGCTTAATAAGAGAAATTGAGCCTATAACAGTATTAAAACACCAAAACATATCAGTCTCCTCCGTCTATCAGAACTTCTTTCCTCCCCCTTATCTTCCCACCTCTCCCTGCTCCTTATGGTAACACTCTGGCAGCCAGCCAGCTCAGCGATTCTGTAAGTGTGTACAATACAGTAGAATCACATCAGTGTTCTCCGACATTCCCGTAGCTGTCCTTATCATCCAGCAGATCCTGGGATTTGAAACCACAGCGTGTGTCCACCATGATCTTATCTTTGTCTCTGGGCTCTCAGGCTGCTGTTTGAAATGTCTGCAGGTTCACATGAAGCTGAGACAGTGCATTAACATGGCAGCTCTGGATTAAGCCGCATGGCTACTGTTCATGTACTTGTACTACATACTGTATGTGTACTGAGGAAAGCAGTGTTACTCAGTTAGCATCACATAACACAACCTGCTCCTCAGGAATTCTGGTGACTAGGTGTCCAAACAAATCCTGGATTTTTCCTGATCAGTCTAAATAAACAACCAATATGTCTCCCAACAACGTACATGTAGTGATGGCCGTTTGACACCCGAGGCTCCGACACATGCGCGGTAGCTTATAAAGCAATTGTATCGAACCACTGTGCCGAGGCATGTTTCAGTCACGTGACTAGCGATGTTTGAATCACTTGAGTGACGTCTGAAGCAGTTAGGTTCGTCAGACGTCAAGTGAATCAGCTTGGTTCGGTTTGTCATGTGAATCACTTTGCGGGATAGAGTGTGCTCAGAGACAGGATATCCCTATTTAGTGGCGTTCATTTGAATTCGTCTTTACAGAGCAGGTTGGTTTGTTGCTGTTGCTGCGTTAGTTGCTTTGCGAGTTAGTAGTGTTGTAGCAGATTGTGTATTTAGTGGAGAATCAGTGTAGATAGAGAGATGGATCAATAGATAGATAGATAGTAAGTAGACAAATAGATTAATTAGTTACATGGTTAGATAACACTAGATAGATATAGTTACATAGATAGTCCTAAATAACGTTAGATATAGATACATTACATATATAGATAATATATATTGCATATATAGTTACCCAAACCTCTATGAATTATCCAAGCATTTCCTGTGTACCCCAGCCTCATCTGTGCCATGTGAACGAGTTTTTTCCAAGGCTGGGGAAATAATAATAATAAAGCTTTATTTATGTGGCCTGGCGAGACTGAATCAGCTCAGGACACAACGTCTTTTGGGTGGTTCTTTATTCTGAACATAAATAATTGGGGTTGTTCTTTTTCTTTTAGGATGTAGAATGAACAAAACAACTGTAAGGATCGCTCGACACAATAATGAGCGAGCAGTAAAGAACAGACCCAGGCGGCTGGCTTCGGTGCAGTAGGTGGATTTATTTACAATGATTAAACAGGGGTGCAATACTATATACAACAAACAAGAATGAATGAATGAATATCACCGGGTGATGACCAGCATTAGTGAAGGGGTTATTGTCCATGAAGTGATGAGGTTGGGCTGCAAGGGAAAGCGACACTCCTGAGCTGGTCAAGGTGGTGATCCGGTAGACTGTGGAGTAGCAGAGAGTAGTATCAATGAGGAGACTGTACATCGACCTGTGGAAGAGGTTGGTGGAGCTGAGGGAGCCAAGGTCCAAAGGAGAGGTCCAGGATGATATGACAGGAGACGCTAGGACTTAAGAAACAAATGTGGAAACGGGAGACAAGAGGTATAATCCAACATGAAATGAAGGCTAACAACATAGAAAGAACCAGCGAGGGAGTGAAGGTAAAGTCGAGTATAAATAGGGAGTGACAAAGGAGGCTCAGCTGAAGAGTGTCAGAAAATCAGGACAGGTGTGTTAATCAAGAGAGACAGTGAGAAGGAGCAGACTAGAGCTAGAAAGAGGGAAGAGAGGAAGGTGCAGCCGGGCAACCCTGACAACAACGAATACAAGTAACAGCGTCAACACTGTCCCTTTTTCGTTCTGTATGGAAAATTCCACAACTGGTCCTCATTCAAAATAAAGGTACAGAAAATAAACCTTCCGCCAAGATATAAAAAAATGAAAAAATAAGCAATACAAAAAAATAACTGTGGTGGCTCTCCTAACAAACAAAGAGCACAGATATTCCACATCAGAAATGTAACATTTCTCCTCTTAGTCTAAAACATAATAATGGATGCAGAGTTTTAATAAAACACTCACTGTACAGAGAAAGGATCTGCAGTCACCAATTCACGACAGAACGCTCCGCAAATCCTACGGGTCACACTCTGGGTCTAAGATTGGTAAACATCTAACACATACACAAATGCAAACAAATGAAGCCTACAGAATCATGTATACACGACACTCTTGGATGACTGTCAAATGATCTTTGTATATTACAATCTCGTGTTGTACAGGATTTACCTTAAACAAAAGGTACAGGTCTCTAGATGAAATACCGCTATGGTCACAGATGAAACCACATGGATTTCAATTTCCCAGAATTCACTGGATCCATACCCAGCATCTTTTTGTTCTCAGGGTTACTCTAAAAGTGGTATCCCCCTCTGGTGGTGTACACAAGTATAACAGTCGCATTTCCACCCAGCTACATTTATATAGCACTTTACAACTCCGGGGAGCACAAAGTGCTGCACAATAGAACATGTATATCAACTAAAAAACAATACTAAAACAATAAAACCTAAGCAAGAATAAAATACAAATTTCCAAAATCGGAGCAATAAAAACTTTCATCAAGATACAAATAGCATAAAACAACAAGTTAAACGACATCCCTTTGGGGCAAAGAAAAGGATTAAACACCAAAGACCTGTTTAAAAAGGTGAGTTTTAAAGGTTGACTTAAAAACTGCTAACTCAGTTATAGATTGAAGCTCTAGCGGTAAAGAATTCCAGACTCTAGGGCCACACACAGCCCCATTTTTTGTATCGAGACCATGGGACAACCAAGGACAGATGCAGCCAGAGTACTGACAGGAACTAGCAAGAGAGATCATATCTCTCCCATATTAGCTTCACTCCACAGGCTCCCTGTAAAATTCAGAATAGAATTTAAAATCCTTCTCCTAACATACAAAGCCCTTAATGACAAGGCTCCATCGTATCTTAAAGACCTCGTAGAGCCTTATCATCCTAACA
>NW_018128628.1:5503-10747 GCF_001952655.1 Monopterus albus
GTGCTATACAAATAAAATTTGATTTGATTTGATTTGAGATGCTCTGAGGAGCACACAGCGCTGCGCGGAGCATATAAAGCAGATCCGACAGGTATGGCAGGGTGAGGCCATATATAGCCTTAAAGACAAATAGCAACATCTTAAACTCAACTCTCCACTGTACTGGCAACCAGTGTAGTGAGAAAAGAACAGGGGTAATGTGGGCATACCTGGGAGTGTTCGACAGCAGCCGAGCCGCAGCGTTTTGGACCAGTTGAAGCTTCCGAAGCAAAGACTGAGAAATTCCAACATAGAGGGCATTAGAGTAGTCTAGTCGTGAAGTGATAAAAGCGTGGATGGCTTTTTCTAAGTCTGCACGCGATAAAAAAGGCTTCACCTTCGTTAAAAGTCTCCGGTGAAAAAAGCTGGTTTTAACCACAGCCTGATCTACTTATTAAAATTAAAGCCACTATCAAATAGCACTCCAAGGTTTTATCTGTGAGTGAGGGGGCTGAAGCACCTAAACTGGATACAACGGCGGCTGGATTGGGGCTAATAACAATATATTCGGTCTTGGTCATTTAAATGAAATGAAATAGTCTGTAAAAGGAGAAATTGCTTGTGTCTGAAAACTGTGGATATACTGATATTTCTCAATAAAAACTCATAAACAGTTACACAAGTACACCCTCTTTACCCACATACCAATGAACCTCAAAACATACTTTGCCAAACCCCATAAAATAATCTGTATTTGCACCAGTCCCATGTGAAAATGACACACATCTCACGAAAGTAGCAGCGCCATTTAAATGTTTCATAACACAAAATATAAGTGAAGAGTATATAGGGTTACAATCAGACGTGTCAAATAAGGAACATGGTCTTCAACATGAGTTCATGTTTATTTTATATTTTATTGTGTCAGCTTGAAAACCATGTAGTGTAGTCGAACAGGAATATGCATGGAGAATCAAATCCCAAACAATCCATGAACCAATAAGTGACACGTCTTGAATGCACTTCATTTTTTTGACCACTAGATGTCCTACTCGACTTCTCAGTGTCTCCCTGTAAAAGACTTTCAACAGCAGTATCCTCCACCACTACTTGATGATGATTCCTATTTTAATTTTTTACTTAACTTTGTGACATAACTCCTTTGTTCATAACTGAATATCTGCTTCAAAACATGGAGTGCTTTGTTTTCAGACAGACAAACTTGATGGTTTATCAGGAACCGCTTTGTCTTAAAAAATCCTGCAGAGAAATCCCATTATAAAATAAATGTCCTGTGATCATCAAATAGGTGCGTCGTCTGTTTGTATTTTAGGACAGATCTCATATATATAAGATGCGCATGCAACAGTATCCCTTCTGCTTTTGTATGTTTAATATATTTAAGTCACAAAAAATAAGACAGTTCTAGATTTAACCCAGCTGTAGTTACAGGGACTCACCGGGAGGTGACGCTAAGTCCCAGTGTGCAGGAAAACGGTGAGGTTTCAGAAAGAAAGAAAGAAAAATGTTACAGATAAACTGAAGTCTGCAGGTTAGAAACAGAAACAAGAGGGTTATTTGTTTTTGAGAAAAACCATCTTTGGGGCATGTACAACCCTTAACAATCAAATGCCAAAAGAAATCATATAATTCGTTCCAAAGACACCGGACACTACTGTTCTGTAAATGTAATTTGTCAGAAAATCCTACAAGTAAACAAGCTGCTTTAAAGTGAATATTTTTATAGCTTGTTAAAAACATGTCACGTTAAAAGCTGTAAGTTATTAACGTGACGTTGATAAGATGAGTAAATGTACTTAAATTAGTAACGAGACTGATGTAGTGTCTTTTCATCACATGTTAAAGCTCTTGTCCAGGTTGTTAATCACATCAACAGAAACATATTTTCTAAGTTCTGGGCCTGTATGTGCACGACAAGTAGGCCCAGCTTTCAGAATGTAATGAAGTTTAAATGGTCAAGAAATACTCAAGTAAAGTACCTCAAACTTGAAGTAGCCTATTGTATTTGAGTAAATCTTTCCACCATAGGCTGTCATTACCGATCGGGTCTACACAGGGGCCTGAGAGGCCGGGGGCCCTGGGCCAGACCCTCTTTACCAAGTGACTTAATATTTGATGATTGAAAGTCAGAGAGCTCAGTGAAAAGACACAAATAGAAACAGAAAAACCACAAACAGACTCCAAATTACCACAGAGAGATGTTTTTTTTCTCATGATCCGACCATGATGGTTGTAATGTTTGACCTTAGGGTCTAAGGTCAGAGTCACAGAACGGGAGTCAAGGTGTTGACAATATTCAAATCCGAATGTGAGCTCGAGGGGGGACTGAGGACTCTGCTCATTGGACGCCTGCTCCGCAGCAGCGCGTGCACAGGTGCCAGACTGCACCAGTGCGCAGAGACGGTCCCGATCCCAGTCGCTGCTCAGGTGTGAACCACCAGGACTCCCCGGACCGATACCGGCTCCCAGCTGACGGGCTACATGGGTTTTCCCTCCTGTTGGATGAATCAGATTTGGAGCGTGAACGATGCTGAGCGCCGTTAAAATGGAGGGACACGAGCACGAGGACTGGAGCGGCAGCAGCTACTACGGAGACACCGAGGTCGGTGCACCGCACAGCGGATTCATCTGAGCTGATGATCAGCCTCAGTGTTAGTCCGGATCTTAACTTTGTGATTGATCAGTGATCAGAGACAGAAACTGATCAATCACTGCTAAGAAATAGAACATGGACATGTTGAACTACCTGCTTTAGGCCGACGGGCGTTTCACGCATTTAAAAAGACCACACAGTTTAACCTACACACAAAATTTATATTTTTAAATGACAAACAAACCTGCTTGTTTCATTTGTATAGTTGTGTCAGTTTTACCAACTTCTACAGCCATTTAGAGCCGGATTCTTCCTTCAGGTGGATTTTAACGTGGATTATTGCATCAGAAAGTCATGCTGCTGGAGAAATCCAAATGGTTATTTGTTCAGTTAGGCCCACACATTTCTCTGCTAAAGAGGAAATCTTTAGTTAAATATCAGTTTAAAAACGACTGGTTTAAAGAGTTTTCAAAAATATTTTATTTTTCTTGAGATTCGTTTCCAAGAAATCATGTCAGCACACTTCTTCTGTGAAATCTCATCTCTTTATTTGTTTTATGATTAAATATATTTAGGTCAAACTAATCCAGTAGCCTAAACCTAGTGGATATACTTTAACTTTTACTTTGCAATCTTTTTCTTCATTATCTTTTTATTATAAGGAGTAAAGACTTAAAGATCAACTCAAAAATCAAGATCAACCGAGCAGCTCTTCCTTTATAACCATCATCATCATCATATAATAATACAATAAGAACCCATTTTAGGCTGATTCCAGGATGATTAATCGTCTGAACGAGAGCCCAGTTTTCTCCACCTGAATATTATTCCTGTCAATGTGGAGAAGCCTTTGACAGAGCAGCAGGCCTTCATATTGGGAAAACGTAAGGCACATGCTTGTTCCATAATCAGTGGAGAGAACAGTGTCACTTTGCCTTCTCAATAAGGCACATGCTTGTTTCATAATCAGCAGAGAGAACAGTGTCACTTTGCCTTCTCACAGTTATTTTAATTTCAGTTATGTTCATAAATTACCTGCAATAAAATAGAAATAGCAGAAAATATTTAAAGCTATAACACTAGATTGATGGAAACAGAATAATCTGTGTGTTAGAGAGAGAATATTAAACTCCATGGAGGAGGTTTGGGGGCTTGTCCAAAAGTTTGTGTTATTCCTCTAATCAAGTACTGATCAATACAATTATAGGTGTCTGAGTGGAAGAATCGAAAGTAATACAACTTCATAATGTTATTAAAAAGAAGCAAGAAAATGAAGAAATAGAGGAGTATGAAACTGATTTGAAATGAAGAAATAGAATTTAAAGAATCATTAATGATGTGTTGGACTTTGGATTAACAGTATAAAACTACGCATGTTACCAAATGAATATTGACTTAAGGAAATCTGTCCCTCAGAGCACTCCTCCTCCTGGAATGGAGGAGGTTTGGGGGCTTGTCCAAAAGTTTGTGTTATTCTAATCAAGTACTGATCAATACAATTATAGGTGTCTGAGCGGAAGAGTCGAAAGTAATACAGCTTCATAATATTATTAAAAAGAAGCAAGAAAATGAAGAAATAGAATTTAAAGAATCATTAATGATGTGTTGGACTTTGGATTAACAGTATAAAACTACGCATGTGGCCAAATGAATACCGAATTACAATCCAGGTACATTAAGGAAACCATGCCCACAGTTTCAATAATTTGTTAATTAACAATAAATCAAACTTTTTTGATTTTTACATTAAAACATAATTCAGATTCTCAAATGTGATATTTTGTTGATAATCTCTAAATAACTTGCACTGCCCTTTAACATAACACTGACTTTCCTCACTTTTTTCTATTTATTGTCATAACAAAAGCTTAATAGTCCTACATTGTCTAATTTATAAAAGATCAAATAAAATAGTCATGAATAAATACGGATAATAAGAAGATCAACCTGAGTTTTAGATAAAAACACAATGAAAACCAAAACTGTGAAGGTTGTCTGACCTTCAGTAGCTCTTTTATTTTTCATATTGGTTTTTATTTAAATTAAAACCCCAAAGCACAAAGTGATGAGCTCTTATTGCTTCTCTGTGTTCCAGTGCTACTCCGCGGCGGCCAACATGAGCTCCATGAGCAGCTACATGAGCGCGCATGGCATGACCAGCACAGGCCACATGAACGCGCATTATGTGACCCCGGTCGGAGTGAGCCACTTCTCGGTGCCCGGCGGGATGTCACAGAGCCCCGGGGCCGTGGTGCCACCCGGCATGAGGCCCCTCAGCCCCACGCACGCCAAGCCGCCGTACTCATACATCTCCCTGATCACCATGGCCATCCAGCAGTCCGGCAGCAAGATGCTGACGTTAAACGAGATCTACCAGTGGATCATGGACCTGTTCCCGTTTTACCGGCAGAACCAACAGCGGTGGCAGAACTCCATCCGACACTCGCTCTCCTTTAACGACTGCTTCATCAAGTTGCCCCGCTCACCGGACAAACCGGGGAAAGGTTCCTTCTGGGCCCTGCACCCGGACTCAGGGAACATGTTTGAGAACGGCTGCTACCTCCGGAGGCAGAAGCGCTTCAAGTGCGGGAAGGGTCCCGGCGGCAGTGACCAACGAGAGGCGGGGGGGGAGCCCGGCCCCGGCCACCGCC
>NW_018128628.1:10796-24922 GCF_001952655.1 Monopterus albus
AGTGGGCGGAGGGGGTGAGCGGCTGCCCTCCAGCCCCGCGCCCGCGCCCTCCCCTCTTGCGCACACCCAACACCTGTTTTCCCATCATCCCCACTACCCCCCACTGTTGATGCACGAGGCCGCCCACCTGAGACCGGACCACTACCACCCGCACTACTCTTTCAACCACCCGTTCTCCATCAACAACCTCATGTCCGAGGCGCAGCACCACAAACCGGAGCCGGTGCTGCAGTACGGAGGCTACGGTTGCCCGGTGTCCGCCGGGGCACTGGTGGCGGCTAAAACCGGCCTGGATCCCGCTTACACACGGACACCAATTACTACCACGGCGTGCACACCAGGCCCATCATGAACTCCACCTGAACTAACGTGACTGTGGAGCAGAAACACTGGAAGTGTCTGTAAATGTGAGAAAATGTCATGAAGCATCTGCAAACTCCACAGTCATTTATCATTTATGGCTCTATAAACATCTTTATATGGAAACCTCGTGTTGTATTGGTTTTATTTAAGTCTCCATAAAGGGTTATTTAACCTAAACTATATCTCATTTTAAAATAATTCTTGTTAGTGGATTTTCAGCAGACAAGACAGTCTAAGTAAAAATGGATCAAAAATAGAGGTCTACAATAAAAAGCCTATAGATGTTTTTACATCTGAAAGGAACAAATGTGGTTCACTAATAAACTAATAAACTAATATGAGATTAAGAGTTTGTGTAAAATGACCTCATACAGGCACCGCATGATTTGATTGTGAGCTGCAGTGACAGGGTGACGACAGGATTCAGGGTCAGACCTTTGAGTGAGTAGTTTTACATTAAAGTATTGATACATTTACTTAAGTGCTTCCGAGTAATCTCATTACCTTTAGTGTCACAGATGGAAGCAACTTTGAATAACAGCAGCAAGGTTGGAAATGTGGGCTCTGCAGCACTGACAAAACCAACAGAAACACTGCAGCCACTTAAAGTAAGGAGACGGAATACTAATAAGAACAGTATAGTGATATATTACAGCCTCAACACAACTCAGTTTACCCATGATCACTGTCACAAAGGTTCATGCAGCTGTGACTTTCAGCTTCCAGAACAAGGTTATGGTAGGTAGGTACTTTATAAAAGAACCTGCGAACACCACAGTTGTCTCAGTGCCGGTCTGGGTCGTGTCTGATACAACACGGCTCCACGTGTTGAGGAACGGCCTGAACAATAAGGACCCAGACTGTGAGACTTCATGACGATGGGAGAGGGGACAAGAGCGGCGTCACTTCTCTTTACTTAACCAGGTAATATCTCAGTGTCTGATTTGCAAGAGAGACTTGGACAAGACATCAAGCTGAGCAGCAACACAGCTGCAGCAGCTGTTAGGAGCTACAGGAAAGGCTGCACTACCAGTAACAGTGGGAGCAGCAGTCGCCCTCGAAAAATTCAATTCAATTCAGTGTTATTTGTGTAACAGTAACAGTCGTCTCAGGACACTTTACACAGTAAGGTCTAGACCTTACTATTATTATCATTATTATAGAGGAAAACCCAACAAATCCCCCCTGAGCAGCACTTGGCAACAGCGGGGAGGAAAAACTCCCTTTAACAGAAGAAACCTCTGACAGACCCCGGCTGTCAGTGGGCGGCTTTCTGCCTCGACTGGTCGGGGTGAGCGGACAGAGCAGAGAACAAATGACTCCAAGCACAGTTCACCGTTCATGCAGCTTTACAGTGAAAAACAGAAAAACAGCTTCTGACTTGACATAAGGATGATGAGTGTAAACCAGGTGATGGATCAGACAGAGCGAAGGACGCTGCATCAAGCTGACCTCAAACAATGACGTCTAAGAAGAAAACAAAATGGCACAAAACTGCAGATCAAACTTGGCCAGAGAATGTGAAAAGAGGCCTGATGAATTCAGACAGAACAAAAATACATGAGTTTGAATCAGACGGGTTCAATGTAAGTGATGAGGGTGTCCCAGAATACAAGATATAAATGACTGGGACAACAGGCTCCAGGCAGGATTGTACAAGTTCAGGTGATATTTCACATCAGATCACAAACAGTGAGCGCCAGACACCGGTCACTACTTTACATTTAGGCCTTACTGCTCTGACTCAGGGACACACTACTGCTTTTCACCTTGATCACAGTCCTGCAGCCACAGAAACCACACGAGCAGCTACTGAACTCTCAACCCAAAAAGACAGCTCCTCACTCTTATTTACAGTATTGAGTTCATTGTCTGTCACAGCCGTGTACACATGCATCTACAGTTGTGAGTTTGGATTTGAAGTTGACCTGCACAGAACAGGTCAGTCACACTTCCCTGTCACATGAACCATTTACTGGCGGAGGAATGTTTTACGACACAGACGTAACAAGCTGAGACTCTGACAGGGACGATGTGGGGATGTAGCTGCTGGTGGTGAAGCTGCAGTCAAATGTCACTGACAAGGTTTTCACCAGTTGTGACGGAAGCTTTCAGGGAAATATTGTCTACAGATGCAGGTTGTTCATCAACTTAAGAACATCAGTCAACAACGTTCAAACAGACACTAGGTCAGCTCAGGCTGACAACTGAACACGTTTCTGGTGCTGGAGTTTCAGCTGGAAACATTCACATCCAGTCACTCTGATGCAGAACACGTATGTTATTTCATACAAACTGTACTTTTCAGGGACATTTAAGTCTTGAAGCTGATAATATACTTTACCATGAGCAAAGACACAGAGCGGCACTAAGGCATGAGCAGTGGTTTCTTGGGACTCGTAGAGTGTCTGTTTGCTGAAGGAAGCAATCAGCACATTATGAATAATAATGGCTTTGTTCTGACCAGGAATAATGGGCAGGCTGCATGCAGAGCAGCTCGAGGTCAAAGCTTAGCCGGCGACGCTGTTTGAACAAGGAGCGTTTACCTCACACATGCATACATATGAGGGATGTCCTAACGTAATCTCTGTATGCACCATTATCTCTACAGCCCCGTATAAACTCTAAGAAATAAGAGCATGGAACAAACATCAAGTTAACTTTGACAAACTGGTTTGTGTTTTCATTAGCAAACATAGCATGACAGCACCACTGAAGAGATTAAATCATGTCACTGCCATTTGTTTGTTCTACCTAGGTGATTTTCGAATGTCTCTCATTTCCACTCTTCACCTGCACCGTGTCGTGCTTGTATTAGCCAACAATACAGTCTCATCTTTTGAAGACAGGTTCACAGAAAGAGCTCAATGTAAACACAGTACAGTTGAACAGCAGCACAACTTCAGCCTCCACAATGATCACATTCGAATCAACATGTCTGAAACCTTGAACACAAAGTGAACATTATCACCTTCATGTAGGAGGATTTATATTTGTGGTCTTATATTTGTGCAGCGCAGCACAATCAAAACGCTTTCACACTATTTGGCCATTTACGCACCAGTGACATCACCAGGAACTCTGGGTTCAGTGTCTTGCTCAAGAACACTTTGACTGGACAAGCTGGGAATCAAACCGCTAACCTGCTCTACTTCCTGAGCCACAGCCGCCACAAAAGACATTCTCATACTGGCCATACTGAGAATCAAACCCAGGCCGCCTAGGTGAAAATCAGGAATCCTAACCACTAGACCACATATCGTAGCTACTGCAGGACCTTTTCTACAGGTACAGGCAGATCTGTCTTATATTTGTGCAGCGCAGCACAATCACACAAAAGACATTCTCATACTGGGAATCAAACCCAGGCCACCTAGGTGAAAACCAGGAATCCTAACCACTAGCAGTGACATCACCAGGAACTCTGGGTTCAGTGTCTTGCTCAAGAACACTTTGACTGGACAAGCTGGGAATCAAACCGCTAACCTGCTCTACTTCCTGAGCCACAGCCGCCACAAAAGACATTCTCATACTGGGAATCAAACCCAGGCCACCTAGGTGAAAACCAGGAATCCTAACCACTAGACCATATATTGTAGCTACTGAAAGACCTTTTCTACAGGTACAGGCAGATCTCAATCATCAGCACGGCTGCAATAAATGGCCATATAAGTTACACAAACAATGGATCCATAAGTTTTCTTTGCTCTTTAATCAGAGCAGAGTTAACATCCTAATATCGTTTTAAAATGCTGTTCCAAACTACATCATCTAAACATAGAACACGGCTTCTGACAGGTGTTTGAGTGCAGATGTTTTCCCACAAAGACAAACTCACCCAGAGGTGACTGTCTGCAGACAAGATGGCAGATTGTGACTGCACTGTCAGCCTCACCAGGAAGTAACCATAGCCATAAGCCCACCCCCTAACCACAACCATAAACCTGCTAAGGTGAACAACTTCCTGCCGAGGTCGGCAGACCTCTATCTTGTCTGCAGTCAGGTCCTCTTGAACTCACCTGTTAAGGTGTTTTTTGCTCAACTCTGAATCTTTCTCTTTTTGCAGCTGTTCTCCTTCCCACTCCTTTGTCCCTTCTCTTTCTCTCCACCTTTGTGCAACACTTGACATCAGTCACCTTTTGTCACAGCTGGTGGTTTTATCACAGAATGATCCACAGTTTGACCTGAGCTACTCATGTGACAGCAGCTCGGCCTAGTGCTGCTCCCAGGTGGGGGTCATTCAGGCTGATCAAACGAATGGGGTCACAGAGGCCTGGATGTAAACCCAAGACAGCTGTGGCTGCAAACAGACACACTGCAAGACACACAGTTACTTTCTATAGATTGCACTGACTTAGTTTTAGCTAGCTGTACCTAATAAACAAACAACTGAATTTGTACTTGTGGCTATACAAGATACCTATTCATTGAGTGGCTGCTCAGTGTGTCAGTTTTCAATCAGTAGTGAACTTTAGTTGGGTGCTGATAAAATCTTTAACACACAGAAGCTTCTTCTTCTTCTTCTTCTTTTATGTTCTGACAACATTGGGAGTCTGTGTTTATCTGTTCACCTCGCTGCCTCCTGGTCCTCCTCAGACCTCTGGGTTCAGCCTCTCCTCTCCTGCTGCTGACAGACCACGTGTACACTGAATGAAACTCCACGTCTTCCTCAAATGTGCACTCGACTTTATTAGGCCCACAACTGGTTTCTGGAATAAACCTGCCAGAAAGGGAAAACAATGCTTTATTAAAAACACATTTTTGTTTATGACCCAAAGCCTCTTCCCTTCAGCTGTCGGCTGTACCAACAGGCTGTGGAGGGTAAACTCATCTCTCTTGCAGCCAGACTTTCACACTGTTTAAGCCCACTGGGCCCTAATATTAAAATTTTGCCAAGGGCAGCTTTAAAAAGCATTTCTCATCTTTGATCGCAGTGTAAAAGTAGCTTCCTGCTCTAATGCTGAAGTGATGACAAAAAGGGTATATGCAGTCTCATGGTGGTGGGAAGTCTTTAAACCACCGATAGTGCAAAAAAAAAAAAAGCCTTCATCTTAAATAAACATCAGTTTGCCATTCATGGAGATGTACAATGATGCTTTCTCAGGGCGAAAAGAGCTTAAGCGTCAATCTGGGTGCCTTTCAGCCTTCAGCCCGGCCACCCAGAGAGCTCTGGGTCTGGGGGTTTGGGGTGGGGATAAAAACTGGCAAGGCAACAGTCAACTCCAGCTAAATGTTAGAATTACTGGTCTAAATGTCATCTTCAGCCTCCCACATCTGAAGTGTGGAACCCCTCAGTAAGTACTGAGTATTTAGCAGGTTTAAGGTGGACGGCAGCGCCGCGTGCAGCCCCACACTCAGCCAACAGCCAAATACAACAAGTGTGAGCAGGTCACCTGACGGTACAGTTTTACAGAGAAAAGGCCTTAAATGACATGAAACCAGTTATGTGTAGTGTTGTCTAACAGCTGGCGATGCCGGCGTGCCACAACAAAAAGGCGCCTGAGACTTGATTCATGGGAACACTGTGGCTCTGCCATTGTGGCGGCTCCTCCACTGAGCAAACACTCCAGAGCGTTCATTCCACATCGGCCCTTTCTCTCCTCAGGCACATTGTTTGTGCCCTCACATTTCATTCAGGCTGGGGGAAGATTGCTCTCAGGGCCACTGAGCAAACAGAGGAGAAAGGAGCCTGCCATCTTTACTCTGTTCCCAGGAGAACTTGCCTTTTTTTATTTTTTCATCTGAGCTCCAAGCTGTCGAGCTGAGCCCAGAGTTTGATGTCAGAAAGCTGAATTAATTGCTTTAAGCCAGAGGGGTGGGCCACCCATCACCAAATGCTCTCCGCAGTGTTTTACTGGAGATTATTCAAGCTTTCCCACTACACAAGGTGTGCAAACACTGGGTGGCAGACAGAGTCCAGCTCTGTTTTCAGCCTTTCATTTATGGTTTTGAATCATCCTAAAGAAAAATTTTGGGTGCTTTGTTTGTTCTTAACGAACAGTTTTTAAGGATTATGTCTAAAGATTAGTTTTCTCCAAGGAGAAGATGGTGAACATGTCTTAGGGTGTAGGAGCCTACATAGTACAGATCATACACATAACAGCATTTAACTTTGTTTTCCTGTCACTTCAGCATGAAATCAGTTTGCAGAGACCTGGCCCATCTGAAAAACCTGCTCAAAGTCAGGATCCCAGAGTTTCCTTCTCATGTCATGGCACCCAAACCTCAAAGGACCTTAACTACACCAAGGAATTACTAATATACTTTCATAAAGTAACTCAGACAAGTAAATGAAAGCATGGTTAAACTCATAGCAGAGGTACAGCCATGCAGTCCAAACACCCTGGATCCTACACTTCCCATAATGCAGCTGGATAACATCTGCTAAATTGACCCCAGTTTGGAAGCCACTTTATTTTAGAGACACGTGATAAAGAATATCTACTTCACAGAATTTATTTCAGACTAGTGGTTAATAAAATGTTAATTTTGCCTGTGCATGCAGCACCGTGCCTATCAGTCCTCCCTCAGAGACAATGTGATGATTGAAAAGCCCACTCTGCATACAGAGACCTTCTCAATGAAACTATCTCAAGCTAAAAAGCCCCGCCGCCATGTTTCTGACCTCCACTTAACATCCACGAGCAGGATCATTCAATGTGACGCACACAGTAGAGTGATAAACACCTCTGTGCTGTATGTTATCAGCAGATTAGTGGCTCTTTGTTAATGAAGCTGCAAACACTGAGCAAGCTAGCACAAGTCCTGGACAAAGAGTCTGAGAGCAGAGAGGATAAACCTGCATCCTCTGGGGTTAAACATTAAAGACATCCTTCAGGAAACACAGTTTTCTATCTACCAAAGCCCCAAATCTACAAGACACATGTTTAGTGTAGCGCAGACAAGTTATTGTTTAGAGTAGGACTCTAAAATGGAGCCTGGTGTTTGTGTATCCTAGTTCTTAACATTATTCAAGCTCTAATCTAACCTTTAACCTTTCAGTGAGCCGAACATCACACCTTTACCAAAAAAACAAATAACAGAGTGTGCTAAGTGTTGCTGGTGATGAAGAGTTGGTTTGCCCACCAGCTGCACACTGTGGCTAGGAAATCTTACTAATTCACCAGATTTCCACAGCTCCATCCAACAGAAGTAAAGTCAGTCACCACACACAGGAGTTCTCTAAGAAAATATCATGAGCATCTTCTGGGGTTTAACCTCCAAAATCTTTAAATCTCCAAAAGGATCACTGAAAGAAAAACCTGTCCAGCTGTTTCTGTGAAAGACAGGAAACCAGCGGCTTCAAACACAACGTCCCCAAGGAGTTTTATAATTCTAGCAGGTGACAAGTCTCCAGAAGGTGCTTGTAGTTCATTTTAAAGGTGGAGGAGGGAGAAACTTCACCACAGACACACATAGCTCAGCTGATCACACAAGGGAAGGTGATTAGAATGTACAAAACAGCTGGAGCAAAATAAATATACTGATTTATAATTTGAAGGCAGTAGAAACAAGCTGACATATTGTCATCTTTTAATTTGGATTTTTGAACTTGTTAGAGACGGTGGGAAGCAATAGATAAAACCCCTTAAAATTTGACGAGAGAGAGAGAGAAATGTTATTATGGATCTGTTTGCTAACATGTTACTGCATTATTAGAGCTCAGTGTTCTGAGTTTGTGTGAGCATCAGCTTTGACCCTTTATCAGTCATAAACTAATCTCAGATGGTGATAAACCATCAACCGGTCCACTAAAGATCACATACAAGATCACCAAAAACTAAACTACCTCACTGACAGTTCTTAAAATGACATCGACACCACTGCAAAGAGCTGGAGTTAATGAATATGCAGGTTTCATTTCCTGCTTCATCCTTATTGTGTGTGTGGTGGAGGCATCACGTTCCCACATCACACTGTGCAGGTCACATACTGGACTAAAGCTGCAATTAAAGGTTGAACTGATTAGTCATTGATGGACATTTTTTTACAATTTTCAGATGTTTTATGGACCAAACAACTCAGTGATTGAGAAAACTGCACTTGTCATTTTGACTAATAATAATAATAATAATTTATAGTTGCAGTGTCATAGTGTACTGACTGGCTTTTCAAACATAAGCTGATGTGATGTGTTAAACTGAGATTTAAGGACACCACAGATGAATGTGAAAACTATCATTTATGTGTCGAACAACCCTGTAATAGAAAGCACAGATTTCCTTCAAAGGGTGGAGGAGTCTGAGGAGCAGGCTAGTGGCGCCATCTACAGGACAGGACACAGCAGTTTCACTGCCATGATGACAATACAGTAAACCAATATTCAATGCAAATACTAGCTCACAACGAGACATCTTTCTTTTCCAGTGTTTGACATTAAAGGATCAATGAGATCATCAAGACAATGATCAGCTGATTGATCAGTGAAACCGCTCAGTTATTCAGAAGTTTCTTCTCCTCTGTCACCAGAATCATTTGAATGGAAACAGATCACAGCCTCAGTCTGAGATTTCCTCTCGTCTCATTCTGCATTCAGCAGCTTCTGTCTGCCTTCCAAACAAGAATCTGGGAGAGAAATCCTCTAAGTCGGTAATTGAGAAGTGATGGTGGAGGAGACGGCTTCTTATGACGACCAGCTGCTCTGTCAGACTTCCAGATCGAGTCTTAATGTTCAAAAGCTGGAGAATCATTTTCTGCCTGACAGAGTAAAGCTCCTTAGAAGCCGCCTGCCTCCACTCTGCTCGCCACGCTAAGCCGCCATGACGACCATATGTGCAGCACAGACAAACTGAATTTAATGGAGGGAGACGTCAGAAGCACATTGCTCACCTGAGTCACCTGTCACGTCTCAGTCTGGGCTGAAAACAAACATGTCTGCCTCCCACAGCCTGTAGATCTGTATTCATTTCAGATTAGCTGCCATACTGGAAGTAAGTAAAGTCACGGAGGCCATGGTTCAGTGTACTCTGTTTGGATCCGGAGCAGTACGGGGTAGAACGCCTCACGTTTTAGAGCAGCATGGCAAGGAAGGTTTGAAATAAGATGAAAAAATACAAGAAAAGAAATACACAACAGCTTCTGTATAATACGTTTGACCAATGAGACCACAGGGATGGAACGTGACCAGTAAATTTCACTCAGCAAAGTCAAGCCTGACAACAGACGAAGTTAACAAACTCTGGGGTTAATTCCGATAAAAAGCCGACACTCAGTGAGGGTAAAGTGAACCACCGGGACAGAAAAGTGTTCTTGGAGCACCACAGTCCGCAGGACCCCCTGAAGTATCCAAATCAGAACTGTCAGGTTCAGTAAAACTCAACTTGTGTGCTGTTGATGTGTGAGAGGAGTCAGCAGCTCAGGCAGAGGAAGCTCATGCTCTAGGAGAACAAACACGTGGATGCTAGGCCACTATATCAAAACACAGGAGGTAGTTCTGTTAACACATCCATGGCCTTAACCCCTAC
This sequence comes from Monopterus albus, assembly GCF_001952655.1. NCBI lineage: Eukaryota > Metazoa > Chordata > Actinopteri > Synbranchiformes > Synbranchidae > Monopterus > Monopterus albus. Next base: position 20,624 of record NW_018128628.1, read on the forward strand.
AAATTCAACTAAAATTTATACAGAACTCTCATAACTACGATAGGACCGTGTTATTACCAAGTGACATGACAGTACAGTGGTGCTGTGACTTCTCCTTTTTGGTTTGATGGGATATTGTCCTATAAAGACTAGTAGGTGTTTCTGTTTCCACCCTGATCCAATGTTTTTCATTCCTTGTAGCACATTTTCATTCTAAATTATTAAACTATCTGTTGCATTTGTGCTTCCAGTTTACAGCAGACTGGGCTCAGCTGGACAGAAACTGTGTGCAGGAACAAAACCTCTGCTGAGGTCAGAGTCTGCACACAGAAGATATATGGACCCGTTTAACCGCCCAGATCGGTCCAGTACGTTCCCCTCGCTCAATGCATTTGCTTTGGAGTCGATACATTAAATAGTACCAGAGGGAATGTGCAATGCACTGCACCGCTGGTGGACACGACAGCCAAGGTAAATACAGAGCGGGTGGTGTCGCCTTGTGGGTCTGAGGCGAGGATATTTGTGTAGATGACTGGACTATGCAGTCTGGTTGTAGACCAGTACAGAATTTTCCCTTCAGGCTGTTGATATGAGTTAATCACTGAACATCAAATGAAAATGTTCAGGAAATGTTATCATTAAAGAATTAAATGACTTTAGTCTCATTGCCCTCACTGACTCTCCAGAGGGTCAAAGTTCAAACTCACAGGAACAGATTTTGTAATATGACCATAACTGGCAATCAAAGAGCAAAAAGAGATGCACAAGCACTGACATGTAGTAGCTGGTTCTTTTTCAGTCCTCGGTCCTGTGGAGAAGAGGTCAGTTTTACTGGTGTGACCTCACTCGATATCAGAGGCTTTTTCTAGTAACATGTGTTTCATGAATGTCTTTGTGCCGTTTCTGCGAGCAGAGTAATTCTGAACTGTACAATGAGAAGCTTCCAGAGTGATTCTCCCTGCCTGTATCTGCCCACTGACAGGCTCAGTCAGATGACAGATGTGAAACTTTCCCACCTAACATAAACACAGGCAGTGTTTTCAGCTGCGGACGATGCGGCCCAGAGGAGCCCAGACCACTGCAGAAGGAACTTTTCTTTTCAGCTATTTTTACTGCCTCCATTCAAGTCCCACTTGGATTGTTTTGGCTGATTGTAAAGCGAGAGCTGCACCCTGCTCACAACAGGTCTGACGGCTTCTCTTGCAGGTTTTGATCAATTTGACAGGCCCGGAGACAAAAGGTAACAGTGTCCTGTCAGAGTAAGGTGTGGGTCTGTGACATAGAGCTGGACACTGTATTTCTATTGTAAATTTGATTTAGTATCACTTTAGCTTAAGGGCCCTAAAGTACAGTCTAATTATTTAAAGCATGTGGGATCAGTGAGCCACTTGCTGGCTGTCTTGCATGTGTCTGGCACTAGATGGCAGCAGTGTGCAGGCATCCTCACACTGTGGCCTCATGCTGTGTGTGTGTCCATGCAGCTTTAACACAACTTTACTTGTGTTTTTGTTCTTTACTGAACAGTTGTGGGCCCACCCATACCTGTTATTAGTTGTGTATAGTGAAGCTGTCCAGCCTGATATCGGCCATCTTTGATCTCACATAATGTCTCCGAGGCCTTTAACTGCATCCCCATCCTCGAGCGTCAAACTCAGACCAACCGGTTCACTGTGACAACTACAGACAAAACAGACGAGTAAGAAATCCCACTCCTTCAGCTCTGTCAGTGTTTGTATCTGGTCCGCCCTCACTCCGACCGCTCCACCTCTGGATCTGGACTCAGCTCACCCAGGGGACTGCAACCACTCATGCGACAAGCTCAAGATGAGTTTGGCAGCCATCTTGTTTATACAGCTCATCACAATTTCCAGCAGCCCATGGTGGCATCTTCAATTTGTCTGAACAACAGTCCAAAACCCAGAGATCCACCAAGACGACATGAATCACTCTCACGTCATATTGTTCAGAATGTCAGAAAATCCTCAGTGGGACTATTTCTTTTCATGGTTGGATATTATCCATGAGCAATGACATGGTCATCTTGGCTATTTTCACGTGCCATCCCCTCGTCCAAAACCCCTGAGCATCCCCAAGCTGCAGTAACCCATCTCAGAAGGGATTTACGACCCTCTGCTGTTGGTCCTCTGGTCACTGAGCTCAGGGATTCAGCCAATGTGCTGTAACTCAGAATACACATTCAAGAACATGCTTGTTTGATCCAAGTTTTGAATTTTAACCCCCTTGTGTACAATAAATTATCAAGCAACACGATCATGTGCACACTTTCCTCTTCCAGGTTTACACATTTAGCCAGTCAGACATTTGTAACTTGTGGAAACTAACTGCTCTTTGTGGACGCAGCATGGGTGGTCCATCCACATTTCTCCATTACATGTCTGTTCACGGCTGCTGCAAGATGAATCTGTCTCAGGAGGCTGAGAGTGAACTTTAATCTGAAGGTATAGTTGTTTTTATGAGGGCTGTGCAGACGCACTTTCATGTTTAGACAGACACAAAGGTGCTACTGGAGCTCAGCAGCCAAACCAAATCATTTTTGTGGTTAAACCAAAGCACCGATATCAACGTTTGACCTTGAGGACAACATGCAAATGTTTCTCTTCAGGCTGTAGCCCCACACAGATGATTGTCGACATTATTAGAATGCGGCATGATTTTATTAGGCCTCCATGCCAACAGCAACCTTGGCTGGAGGCATTATATTTTTGGGTTGTCCAGTAACCCATCCATCAAGGATGAAGTGATTAGATTTTGGAGGTCAAAGGCCAAAGATCACAGTAACCTCATGTCTGTTCCATTGCCGTGAGTTCAAATGGTTGATGGAGACAAAAAACCTGCAAACATATGGATCTTGATGTCAGAGCAGAACCATCACAGCTTCAACCACTTTATAGTTCAGCAGTTGGTGTAAGCTTTTTTTGTTATTGCTTATTTTTGTGAGCTTTGCATGTTTGATTCCAGCTTAAGATACGTAGGCTACATTAGAGAGCGGTGACACCCACCCCCAGGTCTGGTGTGTAGTTGCTGATTTATGAAAACAGTGGCACCGTATTTCTGGCCTTCACTCACCTGAAACTGGAGCCGTCATCTGCTGTCAGTCGTCTCTTTTAAAGTCAGACCAGAGGCTTTACTCTTGCCCTCCACCCTGCAGAGCCTGAAGGAGTCAAGTTTGTAAACTGCTCCACACTGTCAGATTTTCAATCTTCATCTCCAGTATTAAACTACATTTTCCAAATTCCATTATGCTGCTGGTTCATCACACAGTGTCAGAGTCAGTGCAAATGTTGTGGATGCTGTGCTCGTCCCTCTGGTTCTCTCCCTAACACACCAGCACATGTCTAAACGGCTCAAAAACTGAAAAAACAATGAGCTGATGTTAAACTGGAGCTGAGGGACTCAGCACATGAATAAACTCATTTTTAAAAAGCTTATGACATCTGTGCCCTCCCCCGGTGACCCCTGGGGTCCCACCTTTTTGCCTGGTTGTTCTTCACACTGCCTAGTTTATCTCTGACACATTCTGTACTTTGTGTCACCACACACTCCCACCAGGCTAAACACCTGTTTCCCACCACCAACAAAACCTGAACCCTCAGGGAGCTGTGGAGGTCACCTGCAGTCACACCTGAGCTGGTTCACACACCCACAGTTACAATAAAGTAAAGCAGCACTACACACAAGTAGTGAAGTCCAAGTATGAAGTAGCAGAAAATGGCAGCATTTGAGTACAACTACCCCCAAATTGTACTTAAGTACAGTAGTTGAATAAATGTACCACCTCTGCAGCTGCGACATTAGTAATGCATCAATAATTATAATCCATCAATATAATTTACTTTATGTTGACTTGGGACAATCTGCAAAACTTTATTTTTGCTACACTAAATATAATTTGCTGACAGTACTTTTGCACTTACCATTGTGAAGGCAGGACTTTTACTTGTAACTGAGTATTTTTACTTTATGTGCTGTTACTTTAACACAAGTAAAAGGACTGAACACTTCTTCCACCAAAGTGTAAATAACAAGGCGGTGTGGTCGACTGAGCGTCAGTAGATTGTTACAGTGCTTGACACACATTTTAAAAACTTCAAACAGCGTAGAGACACTGCATCCGAGATATCTTTGCTCATGCATGTTTTTATTTAGGACATTTATAGAAAAGATACTTCTAGCTGTGCCACTATGCTGTAGTGTACAACGCAATGTCAGTGTTTCAGGCTTATTAACAAATGATGAATGGTTTTGTGATGATGAACACCTCTGGGTATTTCTCCTGAGGTTTGCCTGCCCCTTTGCTTC
>NW_018128629.1:0-849 GCF_001952655.1 Monopterus albus
GCCAGGGCAGCCACAGCATGCCGAGGACGATGTGGAGGCCTGTGGGGTGGCGGACAGGGAATGCCCCACGGATGGTGGAGTGGGACTGGCAGTATAAATACCCAAACACAATTGGAGCAGAAAACAATGTGCCATTTGCCCCACAAATGGTGATCTGCTTTAAATATAAAGTGAAAGCTGAAGGATAGTTTGAATGGGCAGTAAAAGTAAGGAGGATTGGAAGCAGTGCGGGTTTGGATGTGGTCCCCCTCCTGAATTTCAGAGTAAAATCTTCATAAAGTATCAATGATATAGGCCAGCTGTGCAGCCTACATTGTAAGATCTATGTAGATTCAATGCAGAAGCATAAATTATGCTTTAGTTGGTACAAAAGACAGAGACTGTGCTGGAGAAAACCTATGAATTCCTTGAGTTTTTCAGTCTCTCCAGCTGGTAATTTAGCTAATCAGATCTCAACATAAGCTAAACGGAGGTCATTTGAACACTTTCCACAAACGGACTCAAACTAAAACAAACAATTAATGTGCTGTGCTCTACCTGCTGGGAAAATGTGGGTTCAGTAGAGTGCAAAACGTTTCTTCCATGGAAAGTAACAATGACTTCAGCTCTGACAACTTTGACTGTGAGCAATTGGCACATGCACAAAAATGGATGTAAACACAGACCACATTCACCCGTGACATTGCGTCAGAAGACCACAAAAGGCATAGTACCTCAATCTCTATGGAGAGAGAAAACAGGAGCAGAGGTGAGGAGGAAGGAGGGATGGGAGATGAGGAAAGAGATAAATCAGCTTCAGTGCAGAAGCGGCCAGAGTAGAGCAGCTTCTCTCTCTGGTGATGGAGACCT
>NW_018128629.1:900-4581 GCF_001952655.1 Monopterus albus
TTAATTACTCTCCACTCTTGCCCTCCAGGCAGCTCCACACACCCACTAACATCCTCCTCCTCTCTCTGGCTGTCTCTGACTTTCTCGTGGGCCTCCTCGTGATGCCTGGAGAAATCCTCCGACAAACTGCCTGCTGGTTTCTTGGTGATGTGATGTGTTCACTGTATAAATATTTATCTTTCATTATTTCTGGAACTTCAGTAGTAATGATTCTCATATCAGTTTGACCGTTATGTTGCTGTCTGCGACCCTCTGCATTACCCCACCAGAGTCACTGTGAGAAGAGTCAGACTCAGTGTTTGTCTGTGTTGGATCTATTATTTTCTCTACAGTGGTTTCTATTTAAAGAATGACTTAACTCAACCAGGCAGATATAACTTCTGTTATGGTCAGTGTGTGATCACAAATGATTATATTACAGGAGCTGTTGACCCTGTTTTACCTTTATTGTCCCCATTACAGCCATCATAGTCCTGTATATGAGAGTGTTTGTGGTGCCTGTGTCTCAGGCCCGTGCCATGCGCTCTCACATCACCGCTGTCACTCTGCAGCGTTCAGTGACTCTAACAACAAAGAAGTCTGAGCTGAAAGCAGCCAGGACTCTGGGTGTTCTTGTTCTGGGATTCCTAATGTGTTACTGCCCAGGTTACTGTATTACTCTTGCAGGGGACAGTGTGCTTAATGAATCATCTGCATCTTATGTGTTCTTTCTGTACTATTTTAACTCCTGTCTAGACCCTGTGATCTATGCCTTGTTTTATCCCTAGTTTAGAAAATCTGTTAAACTCACTGTCACTTTTCAGATTCTGTAGCCTGGCTCCTGTGAGGCCAAAGTACAGTAGAGACACTGTGAGTGACTGAGATGAAACCTGATCAATAATTTGTTCATGAGTAAATAACTAAATTTAAAATGTCTTAAAACTGTATATCAACAAAACATTCCTGTAGGAATTAGTATCTGAGACCCTCTGTGTGTACGACTGCAGGATTGTCAGCTTCACATAATGTGTTGCATGATTTCATTTTTTAATAGAAATGGTGATTATAATCAATATTTATTGATAGTATAAGTGTGTTGCTAGTAAAACGTGGAGGTACCATGGCACTGGCTGTGGCAGATATCAAACCTGTCTTTTCAGGTCATGGACTGTCTCTAGCTCTCACTGGACGTCCTGTCTGTCACACTCGGTGTGTGATTACACAGAGAGGTTTTGTTCCTGTTTTTGTTCCGTGACTGTGTGTATTCTTTACTCTGTTGTTGCGTCCATGTTATCATAGGCACAATGCACCATTTTCATTTTGTGTCATGTACTAAACTGTGAATTGACGTGCATAATCCACATATTAGAAGTCTCTTTTTTCAGCAGACCCTCATTTTTCAGCTTCTGCTAATCTGTTTAAACGTTTTGTGACTTGTTGTACTGTAATCTTTGTGAGGACACTCATTTGCATAATGTATAATAAATAATGTCTAATATGCAAATGTGCAGAGCAATGAAGTATGTGATGGAAGAAGTACTTGGATTGTGTACTTAAGTAAAAGTAACAATACCACAGTTTAAATATACAAGAAATAGTCTTGCATCTAAAATGTTACTTGGGTAAAAGTTCAAAAGTATTGGCATCAAAATATACTTCAAGTAGCAAAAGTAAAAGTACTCATCTTGCAGAATTGCACATTTCACATTAATGCATATTATATTATTGGATTATAATTACTGTTGCTTTGTTGTGTAAATCACATTTAATGTTGTAGTTGGTAAAGGTGGAGCTCATTTAACTACCTTATACTTTATAGATTGACGTATATTATAATTTGGTTTTGATTGAGTATGCCCACAGCTCTTTCCCCTCCACTTCTATGGGTATGTCACCATTTCACATTGTGTATGGGTATTTTCCTCCCAGGAGATGGATGTTAGAGTACCCTCTGCACATTCCAATGTACAATGATGTAGAAGAGCATGGAGGAAGGCTCACCATGCCCTTCTGAAGACTTCCAGCTCATTACAGTAGATGAGCTAACCACCATTGTTCACCTGCTCCTCCCTATATGGAAGATCAAAAGGTCTGGTTATCCACCTCCAACATTCCTCTAATAATTGACTGTAGTAAGCTAGCTCGTGATTTTGGACCCATTTCCCAGGCCTTTAATCCTGTCTCTGTCCATCTGAGGCTTCCAAGGTCACTTCACATTCATCCAATCTTCCACACCTCCAAGATCAAGCCTGTACTGGAAAGCAATCTCACTTCTCTGCACGTTTATGCTTGTTTAGCGGGTGTTTTGATAAATTCCTCTTATTGGATTTTTACTCACAAAGGTTTTATTACCCCTGCGATGGACTGGCGACCTGTCCAGGGTGTTCCCCGCCTCTCGCCCGCAGCTGGCTGGGATTGGCTCCAGCCCCCCATGACCCCGTTTGGGACTAAGTGGTTTAGAAAATGGATGGATTTTATTACTCATACGGTAATGACCATAGATGTTGTACTTGAGTAATATGTTTCACTCTCATGCTCCTACACCATGGCATATGAGTTGCTGTCTGCTCCATGTGTGGAAGAGCTTCAGCTGCATCACTTTTAGTTTAACACCAACACACAAAGACCAGCTCAGTCCAATTTATTTGTATAGCACCAATTCACAGCATCAATTGTCTCAGGGCACTTTATCAAAACCATATTTTCCAATGCAGTAATCTCACTCACTGGTCTCCTCGAGTACTGATAAAATGCTCCTGGTCATTGAAAGGATGGCCTGACTCAATGTCAGAGACTGCTGCTTCAACTACAGTAACTGGAACTATAAGTGAAATCATAGTGCAGGTACCAGACCAATCAGGAGGAAGAGTATTAAGTAATCTATTACCACCACAGTACCAAAACACATCAGACCTGGCATAGGTCAGACGTGTAGCATTTGCCCATGTTGTAAGATTGAATATGGTGTCACACCAATCAGGAGAGATGGTACCGACATTACTTCCAGTAGCATTAGCCTTAGTTACACAAGTGTAGTTATTTTTGACTGCAGTAAAAATAGGAGGTACTGCATCTTTAGGTGCCAATGGGTAATAAAGTTCCAATTCTCTGCATGCAGGTGTTTTTGGATTTTCAGTCATGTGCAGCTCAAGCATGCAGTGTGTGTATTTTGCATCTGAAAGGAGAGAAGGAACGGTTAACAGAGCAGGACGAGGTCCAGCACATACAACACAGGAAGTGTTAACTGACACCTCCTCTGCTGCATTTTGAACCCATTCAAGCCAAAAATTCTTCTGAGTGAACCCGGTTTCTATCTCCTACTTTCTTTGCAGATTGGCTGGCAGAGGAATGTGACATGAATCAGATTTAAGAAAGCCATCACGAGTGTATAGATCATATGGTTTATGGTGAAGAGTAGAATCTGTTCTTACAACTACAGTGCCTTGCGAAAGTATTCGGCCCCCTTGAACTTTGCGACCTTTTGCCACATTTCAGGCTTCAAACATAAAGATATAAAACTGTAATTTTTTGTGAAGAATCAACAACAAGTGGGACACAATCATGAAGTGGAATGAAATTTATTGGATATTTCAAACTTTTTTAACAAATAAAAAACTGAAAAATTGGGCGTGCAAAATTATTCAGCCCCCTTAAGTTAATACTTTGTAGCGCCACCTTTTGCTGCGATTACAGCTGTAAGTC
>NW_018128629.1:20891-24007 GCF_001952655.1 Monopterus albus
TCACTTCAACCATTGTACATATTACAGAAGAGAGCGATAAGAGTTGTGCACAAGATGGGGTATAGGGATCACACAAATGCAGTTTTCATACAGTCCAAATTGTTGAAGTTCTTTGATTTGGTGGAATATAAGAGTGCTGTGTTTATGTATAAAGCCAGGAACAATTTATTACCTGGTGGAATCCAAAAGTTATTTGATGAAAGGGAAGGGGGATATAACTTAAGGGGTCACTTAAATTTAAGGGTTCATGCTATACGTACAACCAAAAAAAGATTTTGTATTTCTATAAGTGGGGTCAAATTATGGAATAATTTAAGTGTGGACATGAAAAATAGTACTAGAATTGAGGAGTTTAAATATAAATATAAATGTATGTGTCATACAAGATATATGCAAGAATAAGATTTATTCGAGAAGGCATTATGGAATTTAAATAATTTAATTTTCTGTGTATTACTTGTTGGTGAAGAAGACAATTACCTATGTAGAGATACTGCTTGCAGCCAATGATGCATGAAATTTTTTGTATAATATGATGTTATGGGGTAGGACTGGATAAGTCTGACTTCTTCCTACTCCATTCAAACATGTAATAGGTGTAAGCAAACTGATTTTGGATTAGCATTGGTTGGATATGTGTAATTATGTGTGTGTTGCTGTCATTTGTTCTGTTCTGCATGTTTGAAAGAATAAATCAATCAATCAATCAATCAAATCAATACCTACATTCCTTGCAACTGTACGTTGAGAAACGTTGTTGTTAAACTGTTGGATTATTTGCTCACGCAGTTGTTCACAGAGCGGTGAACCATGCCCCATCCTTGCTTGTGAATGACTGAGCTTTTTGGGATGCTCCTTTTATACCCAGTCATGATGCTCACCTGTTTCCAATAAACTTGTTCACCTGTGGAATGTTCCAAACAGGTGTTTTTTGAGCATTCCTCAACTTTCCCAGTCTTATTTTGCCCCTGTCCCAGGTCTTTTGGGATGTGTTGCAGGCATCAAATTCAAAATGAGTGAATATTTGCAAAAAACAAAAATGTTCATCAGTTTGAACATTAAATATCTTGTTTTTGTGGTGTATTCACACCCTACTGGTGAGTGTAGTTGCTCTCGCCACGTTCGGATGGCCCCAGGTAACATTTTTGCGCCTGATGTTGCTCCATGGCGTTCTCTCATTCAGCCAGCAGCCAGAACCTCACTCAAAACCTCGCCACTCAGTTTACCTGCTCCTCGACGCAGTGCAAGTGCACTACTGCTCTGTGACTATACTCACCCATGCTCCACGTCGCTGCCTGGCTAGCTCCTGTACCTCTCACTCAGCTACCTGTTCTCCTCAATGACGAGTGAGACCTTGCCTTATCTGTGACTTTACTCTTCGGTGCCCCACAAACATGCCTTGCTAGCACTTGTATGTCTCACTCAGCTACCTATCCCCCTTGATTACGACTTACCTGTTCATCTTGTCACCAATCCAGTCACCTTCAGTCCTGCAACCTTCACTCACATGGGCCTCTCACCTCTGCCTGGGTACAATAGCTCCAGCAGAGCTTCCACTCAGCTTCCCTTCTGCCGGCGATGCCAATCCAACCACCTACTGACCTTCAGTCACCACTCTGCCTGCCTGCCTCATCCCCAGATCCTCTCAGCCAGCCTGCTTCATTATTCCTGACCCAAAAAAGTTTGCTACTGATAGTCTCAGTGACTACAGACCAAATGAACACAGAAGGCATAGGGTTTCCAACCCTCAAGGATTGGCTGAGAGACTCCCAGAAAAGTGATTTACGTAGGCCCCCTGGAAAAATACTGACGAATCCTATGTTACTTGCTGGGCTCTGTCCTTGTTGCTTGATCATGCTCTGAGGGAACCCCACCACAAAAACTCTTGGATTACTGCCAGTTACTTGCTGATAGAAGGCATAGTACTTCATTATCTATGGAAAAAGACAACAAAGGTGAGGAGGAGGGAGGGGTGGGATATATAGAAAGATTGCCAAAAAGCTGCCAGAGCTCACTTGTGGCTCTTCACTCTAATGATGGAGGCCTTGGAGGAAACTGAAGTCTGCTTTCCTGTACTTGGTAATGCCTCATGTGTGAAGCCAAAGCATCCTCACGTTGAGGCTATGCTGTCATATGTTCTGGTGTTTTTTATATCTCCACTCACTGTGTTTCTCAACCTGCTGGTCATCATCTCTGTCTCACACTTTAGGTATCCAAAAATATCATCAATTCAAAAAAGTGGTAGATATAGTGATAAACATTTTAGAGTTTGTAAAAAAGGCAACAATGATCACCAGATTTTAATTTGTATCAAAAGTAGTAATTTTTTCAAGTACTTTCATATTTCAGAGTTTGCTGTATCTGCTTATATCTAAATGCATTGCTGTTTTTCATCAACAGGCAGCTCCAAACTCCCACCAACCTCCTCCTTCTGTCTCTGGCTGTCTCAGATTTCTTCATGGGCCTCCTGTTGTTGTTTCAAATTATAGTCATAAATGGCTGCTGGTTCCTTGGTGACCTAATGTGTGCTGTGTATCAGTATCTGTGTTACCTTATTTCTACTACCTCAGTAGGAGCCATGGTTCTCGTATCTATTGACTGGTATGTGGCCATTTGTGATCCTCTACATTACTCCACCAAAATTACAGAAAAAAGGGTTGAGATCTGTGTTTGCCTATGTTGGACATGTTCTATAATTTTAAACAGGCTTATTCTGATGGAAGTCCTGGAAAAACCAGGCATGTATAACTCCTGCTTTGGAGACTGTGCCCTTGTTTTACATTGTGTGGGATATTGAAGCATTAAGGTTGCTATATAACTGAAGCACTATCACTGCTTGGAAATTCTTACCTTAGAAGGACACTGTTTTTGGAGATAAAAGTATAACCTTCACTCAGTCACAGTGTGTTCACTTATGTAGTTATGAGGATAGCCTTCATGCATAGCCTTCACATAGTTGTAGTGTGTGTGCTTCTAAGGAGCTGTGCTCTGCTCCAAGGGAGTTACCATGATTACATGCTGTGGAATATTAAACTGTTTGAGACATTGTAATTGAAGCACCAGCATAGTTTTATGTACCTATATGGAAATATAATCTTCACTTAGACTATGTGAAG
>NW_018128629.1:24239-24665 GCF_001952655.1 Monopterus albus
GGTGGCTCGCCACTCCCCATCAAGGAGAGACTCCAGTTCACGAGTAGGTCCGTTCACCATCCAGGATCCAGGGCAAAGAAAGGAATGACCAAAAGGGGGAAGCATAAAAAAAAACCCAGCCTGTATAACAAAACAGGTGATTTGTAATATAAGTATACAAAGTTATTCACACTCTTTTTTTAAAGTGTTTCTAGCTGTTCCCCCTTAACTAACTGTACAGTTTTTTATTTACCAACTCAAGGTGTAACACAACTTCCCTTATTAACCCATGGGTTTAGATTAATAGTTGCGTTAAAATGTTCTATCCCGTCATAAAGGAAAGTTGACTACATTCACTTAGTGTCAAACAAAATACAAATACAGGTAAACGACAATTAACACAATTTCTTCACAATACATCACATAAGACAATTACAATAACATTTT
>NW_018128630.1:0-1279 GCF_001952655.1 Monopterus albus
TTGTCCAAATAAAGGTGATTATCCTTAATAAAACTGGGCTGTGGCCTACTCCATCATCCTGCAGAATCATCTGCAGTTTTTATTAAGAGCCTTCCCACATAGCAGACAGGCCTGGACCAGATCTGGCGTCAAGCCAGCACTGCTGGCTGACTGCTGCATGGCAAGTGGTATGTCAACCGGATGTGGGCCAGGTCTGGCAGTGATGGCACTGTTTATATGATGGCATGCCACATGCGGCCCGATTGTGGTTGAGCTTATGTTGCCCATATTTGTCTCATATGAACAGGTACCATGTGTTCTCTTAAGTGTGAACCACAAAGAACTGTTAAGTCTTACATGTGTTGAGAAATTAAATCTCGCACTATTCTGAAAAGAGTCCCTGAAACCAACCAGTAAAACTAGAGTGTAATACTTGTTGTATTTTGTATTGGGGGACTTACAAGCTATAAATAAAGACTGGAGATCGACTGGTTATGTTTACTCATGCTCTTTAGACCATCTTGACTCACACACCCTCCGGATCTCGTGAGACTTATCCATGTAATGCATTCATACAAACAATTACAACTAAGGCTGCCTTCTGGTGGCCAGGATGTTACATAGCGAATGACCATCCACCTGACTGACAACCAACCAACCGTGACTGCATTCCTGAATAAACAAAGACTTTCGGCCTACATTACTGAAATAATAGAGCTCTGCAACTCGAAATATTCACATGCTGTCGCACAATGTTGAAGTATGCAAGTTAGCAAATAGTTTAACATTTAACTAACAAAACATTCTGTGGTTTCTATGTTAACAATAGCTGTTTGCCACGAATATAGGTTGTGCAAATTCTTAACGTTGCATCAGCTAGTATCAAGACATAAGTTTCACTATACACAATAATTACAAATCAAGGATACATCTTGGTTTTGTAGCATTCCGATTCTTTTAGCCATGCTAATTGTGCAATGTACAATTGCTAACGGAACCCTGCAGATATGGTTTTGTCATATCTTGGGTTGTAATAGTATGTGGGACATAGGTAGCCTCTATGCTAGAATTCTGTTTATATGTAAAAACAGTATTGGTCTAGTTACTCAATGGGCTGGTTGCACGGGATGTCGAGTTATAACTACGAGGTTAAGTAGCTAGCGTAACATTAAACTGTGCATGCACACAGTCCGTGAAGCGGAAGTAAAACAAATGTCGCGCTAGCTACTTAGTCTCGTAGTTGTGTAAATAACTCGACGTGCTCCCAGGGATAGCATACCGTCTCCAGCTGCCTTTGGTG
>NW_018128630.1:18009-24276 GCF_001952655.1 Monopterus albus
GCTTTCCTTCTGCTCCGTTTGTTGCTCCAGTCCACGCTGCTCAGTGAGCAGAGGACGAGGAAGCTGTTTCCTGCTCTGTTTTCCTCAGTTGTGGGCGGGCGCTGCGGGCGGGCGCTGCGGGCGGCGCTGCAAGGACCGGTCCCATCCAAATGCAGTATAGTACCATTTTAAATTCCTCAGTACCGCGGTACCATACTAGTACCGGTATATCGTGCAACACTAGTTTACACTTTGACTCAGTGAGGTCTCAGCTCAATAACGCACGTGACCGTGGCACGCTGCAAAGAACAGTCAGTTTTGTTTTTATATCGTCTCATCTTTTGGACCCTTTTACATTTGTAATAGATGTAAAAGGTAAAATAAGCATTTAGTTCTATGAAATAATAAACAGTAAATTAAGAACCAAACAATTTCTGGAAAAATGGATGTGCAGTACTTTTGTTAACTTTGGCTGTGCTCCTTATTTAGCCATTTCTGGCCTGGGACCTTTGTCAGGAATAAGTGGTATAGATGATGGATGGATAGCCTGAGACACCGCTGTTAGTTTTATTTAAGGCTACAGTTTATAATTGGTTTTAGTTTTCATCCATTCATACTGTCTTGTTGTCTTTTGATGGGAGTGTTTCTTCCTTGATTCATGCCATGACCACTAGTTATCTAGATGGTAAAATGGGGTGGGTCTCTGTCTTTTTCTGATGGTCTGTTGACTGAAATGTTGAAAATAAAGTGAGTACAAGTGATGAGCTTTGTTTCTGCATTGATCATTTGATCCTGTGCACCTGCAGAAAAGACTGAACAGTGAGCAAGAACTTTGTTTGTGCTACAGTATCAATCACTCCTATTGATACCCCGATCCAACTCGAGCTTAACTGAGATAACACTCGTACATGTGTGGTTTTGTCTCCAGGCTGTCAGGCTGTCTGGTCACAGAGGAAGGCTGTGCTGCTCTGCTCTCAGCTCTGAAATCCAACCCCTCCCATCTCAAAGAGCTGGACCTGAGCTACAATCATCCAGGAGCCTTGGAAAAGAAGCCGTTGTTGGCTGGACTGAAGGACATCGTCAGGTATGGACAATGGGGCAGAGTCTCTGTCACTGTTGGTTCACAGTGGAAAAAAGGTTTGTGATATTTATCTTCTATCATGAATGGAGTCACAAATGTTATGTTCACTGAATGAAAGAGGCTGAACTCTGTGGGGAGGACACAGTGTACGTACCTGGGTGTTGGACAGGCACACATGCTTTCATTATTATTATTTTGTAATTCATCTTCGAGCATCCAGGTGAGTTTTGAATTCATGAGTTAATAATTAGCTTTGTAAGACCAGTGTGAGGTATTCTGTCCCAGTCAGACCAGCGTCGGTGGAGTGGAGCAGTGAACTCCACTGATGAAAGCTAATTTCAGACTACATGAGGAAGTGACTCGGATCGGATGTTTCCACAGAAGTGTGATCAAACCAGACCAGATGTTTTCAGATCTGGGCCACCTACACACTGCTCCTCAGTCCTCACTCGGTCTCTCTTTGTCCCTTCAGGCTGGAACATGGTGGAGAGCAGAGGCTGAAACGTGGTCTGAGGAGGTGTAAGTGTGTGTGTGTGTGTGTGTGTGTTCACTCGGGTCCATCACAACAAGGCAGCACATGTCACAGCTGTTTACATCAGAAGCTTGTGTATCTGCATTCACTTCTCAGTTTGAATGAAGACACAAAAGGATGTCACTGAATTTTATTTGGTGATCAGTTCATAGAGCAACAAATGAACCTGTCAGATGATGAACTGCTGCTGTGTTGTCTGTTTCTCGATTAGGGTACTGTGAAATCACACTGCACCCAGACACAGCACATGGACTCCTCACACTGTCCAACAACAACAGGAGGGTGGCATCCAACAGAAGCAAGCGGAAGCGGGCACATCCTGATCATCCAGATAGGTTTGACTACTGGCACCAGGTGCTGTGTAGAGACGCTCTGACTGGTCGCTGCTACTGGGAGGTAGAGTGGGAAGGAAAGGTTCATATTTCAGTGGCGTACAGGGGGATCAGAAGGAAGGGGCGCAGTTTAGACAGCAGGCTCGGATGTACTGATCAGTCCTGGAGTCTGTCCTGCTCTGATGACGGTTACTCTGTGAGTCACAATAACAAAACAACAGCCCTCCATCCTTCCCCTGCCTCTCACAGAGTAGCAGTGTATGTGGACTGTCTTGATGGCCGTCTGTCCTTCTACTGCGTCTCCCCTGACAAACGGATCCACCTCTACACCTTCAACACCACATTCACTGAGCCTCTCTACCCTGGGTTCTGGGGTGGATCTGGTTTTTCACTGTCTCTGTGCTCCCTGTAGGAGGGAGTTTTAAAGAGCCCATGGCTGCTCATTTAGCTCATTTTCAGCCATTTAATGTTTAATCTTGGGTACCTCTAGATTAGCTTTGCACCCCTCATAACTCCAAATAATCTAATTATTTCAGAATCATAAAACCAAAAGCCCTCTTCCTAAAAATGAAAAGACGCACACAACTCCTGCTGCTGGTGTTGTGTTGCAAGTGGACAGCACAACGAACCGCGACGGCATTAATTATTGTGAATTTGTCCTCCATAGATAGGTAAACAGCGGTATATGTACCAATGAAAAGAGATGTGTAACACTCTAAACAAAGCGGGTAAATGAGAAACCCCATATTTTAACTGGCATAATGCAGACACAGTAACTTCTCCAGCCTTATAACAATTCTCTGTAATGTTACAGTAACAAATCATTAACAGACATTTTGCCAGTATGGTGGGGACATCGGTGGATGTCAAGCAAGCTCAAATGAATGCGCAGCAGCCTGGATATTATGCCCATTGAAGGAGATCCTTAAACTATCACGTAATACTTTGTTTTGGTAGAAAAAAGTGAGAGAGTTTGCAATAAACCCAGTTGCTTCTGCATAGAAAGAGTGAGAGTTTACGATAAACCCAGTTGCTTCTGCATAGAAATGCTAGAACATATGTTCACATTTTTTGAGGTTTAGGTCACATCTAAGATAATTCACTGTTGTAACGTTGTAGATAAGTCAGAAAACAAGGAAAAGCTCCGTGGGCTCTTTAAGTTAAGGATAATAAGGATAATCACCTGTCTTTGGCCAAGTATGTTACACACAAGGAATTTCTCTCCAGTACAGAACCGAGAACTTCTTCTGTGGCTGATGACGTTTAAATTTAATGTGGGCCTAACTGTGAGACAAAAGAATTGACATCATAGACTTATAGAAAATGTTACGAGAAAATGAACGTAAAGCCATTTTCACATCTCACCTGAGATCCTGTCCTCTGTTTGTTGACTGGGACAAAATGACAGACAATCATTTCTTTAAATCATGTTAAAAAATGAATGAATGAATAAAATGATTAACACATGTTGGACTAGTTGCAGCTAATTTATCTTTAATATCTGTGTTGATGCAGTATCAGTTCTGCTGAGGTGGTAAACAGTAAATATTTCTCCTGCTGATTTCAAAGAAGTGAAATGTTTGGACTGATGACTAAACAGCTAAAGTCAGCTGTTACTTACATTTTGGTGCATAATAAAAAGCCTTTGCACTCAAAGATACCTCAAAATTATTTATTCTTAGCTTTGCTGAAATGTTTTTTTTTTTTTTACACACATCAGAACAAACATATTTGAAGTTTCTTTCAGAGTGCGGAGGCTTTTTAAAATTTTGTTTTATTTTTGCAGAGTACACCTGACGTGTACCTTGAGTGCAGCCTTTTTTGAATTGTTTAAAATTGACCCGATGTCTTAATGTCCTTTGGGAGACATTTCCACCTGTTGTAATAAAGTTGTTTAACAAAATGTGTTTGAGCAATGATCAGAAATTAGCTACAGCCATTTAAGCCCTAATGTTTAAAAATGTCTATAGGAGAGGAGTCCAAACAGTTTATGTCCAGGATGTGAGGGGTCTGCATAAATCCTCACTGTTCTCCTTCTGACCCGTGAGAGTGTCCAGGTCCTCCTTGGAGGGCAGGCTGGTACCGATGGTTCTTTTACATTAGCGTAGCACAGAGGAGAAGTCCAGTCTCTCTTCGGGACACAAACTTGTGAGTATACATGACAAATTACTACAACGCCTGCATTTGTAAAGTATAGATAATGAACACAACACACCCTGAATGTAAAATGGAGCCTATATGAAATGAACTGATTTCATTATAAAGACATCACAGCAGCAACGATGTTGCTGAGAGTAATGTCAAATTCACCTGCTGGGATTGTTTTGTATGCGTGTGTTTGTCATTTTAAAACAAATTGCTGTCATGAACAATGTGCCACGTACTGTGCATGACAGCAGTCGTATAGTCGCCGTCCTCTGAGGTCGTTTAGGAGCGACTGAAGCCGCCTCCGCTGGGATTCAGATCAGACCTGTGCGTGAGAAATGAATGTGCAAGTGTGAAATATTCAGGAAGTCCTGCCTGAATGTTTAAGTAGATGTCTGTGATGTTTTTATGGCAACTGAGGACAGAAATAACATCACTGATGGAGGAAACAGCCTGACCAGATCGAGTCTTTTACAAAGGTCATAGTGTTCAGTCCATGTGTATATTGAATAATATGCTATGGTTCTATAGCCAAAGGTTGTGTAGCAGTGGATCCCACCCCCATCCCTCCCTGTGCTGCTGGAAACCACTGTGTTTGTGTCTGTGAGCTGATGTTTGTCCTGTTGTGTCCAAACTGAATATGAATAACAAAACACAGTGTGTTCCTTCAACATTAACGTCCCCACAAATGACATCCAGAGACTAACATTGTGGTGTCCACAGCATCATGTGTGCGAGTCCAGACCCTGGTCCAGCTTATCGCTCTGTGCCATAGACCTCCACTGTTGTCCACCAACAATTAAAGCCACACCGCTGCACTGGGTCCTGAACATGGTCGTCGTTGGCAGAGTCCCTCACAGCCTGAGGACCTTAGTGGAGACTCCCAGTATGCAGGTCGTGTCCAGGTCCTCGAGACAGAGACAGGACGCTCCACTCTGAGAATCACTGACCTGAGAGAGAGCGACTCAGCCCAGTATCGCTTCACATTCAAAACACCAAACTTTGAATTTGGGAACAGTTTACCTGGTACAACTCTGACTGTCACAGGTACTGTGACACTAATGTAAATACACCAGTATAGTACATTTAGAAACATGTTGATAACGATCAATCATCATGAGTTTATTTACTGAATTGTAACTATTACGTTGACATGTTTGTTCATCTAGCATTGATTTTTGTTTTGATGATCAGTGTCTTGTTTTCAGATCCAGCTCTACAGGTGCAAATAACCAGAGTAACAGGTGACACGTATCCCACCTGTGTAGAGCTGAACTCAGATATACGTTGTGCTATAACACTTTGAAATTCATTTATGTGAAATGTATGTGATTCAGAAATATAAAATCTACACACTAATACACACTTTAAATGCAGCCTGGTGTACAAAATAATTTTAATTATATAATTGTGAGTTGTTTTAAACCAACATCTGGTTTTGGTTAAAGCCCTGACTCTCTGGGAGAACATCAAGAGCCCGACAGCATTTCACCTTGTAGTGTCGAACATTGTTCCAAACAGAAATTGAGAGGATGACAAGGTAATGAGGAGCACAAATGAAACCCAATTAAGTTGATGCATTAAAATAATGTGAGCCAAGTTCATCACATTATGCTCCAGTAGTGCATTACTGGATTAGTCTGGTTTAGGTGTGCTTCTCAGAGAATTTAGCCACAAACTGTTACTTTTCATATTTTAATATAACAGACTCATGTCCATCTAAGCCTCAAATCAGAAATATTTAGCACATCATGATCATTAATAAAGCTAGAGTTTTAGGAAACCTACTCTTAGCAGAAAGTGTGTGGCTCTGAAAAGAGCCTTTGGGTTGAAACTTCAGCAGTAGAGTGGTTTACTTGGAGCTGGTGTACTTGGTAACAGCCTTGGTGCCCTCGGACACGGCGTGCTTGGCCAGCTCCCCGGGCAGCAGCAGGCGCACGGCGGTCTGGATCTCCCTGGAGGTGATGGTGGAGCGCTTGTTGTAGTGCGCCAGGCGGGAGGCCTCGGCGGCGATGCGCTCAAAGATGTCGTTGACAAAGGAGTTCATGATGCTCATGGCCTTGGACGAGATGCCGGTGTCAGGGTGGACCTGTTTCAGAACCTTGTACACGTAGATGGCGTAGCTCTCCTTCCTGGTCTTCCTCTTCTTCTTACCGCCTTTGCTGGCGGTTTTTGTCACGGGCTTCCTGGAGGCCCTT
>NW_018128630.1:24384-24568 GCF_001952655.1 Monopterus albus
CCCCATGCAAAGTGAGCTGTGCGCTCCCCAGCCTGTGATTGGCTGCACTGCTGCCTGGATGAGGAGCCAGACAGAATGTGCACGGAGGAATAATGGAAGAAAAGACTAAATCAGACTGAAAACAACAAAGTGGGAGAACTGACTGAAGCCTCAGTGGGGTGGAAATGTACCGGGACTCTGGAGG
>NW_018128631.1:0-3205 GCF_001952655.1 Monopterus albus
AGACAATTGTGTTTGAGAGAGATGAAAGGATCACACCAATAAGGGTGTAGGCTATGATACCAAAACAGCAAGTTAAAAATCCTAGAAATGGTACAGTATGCAGAGTTGAAGCAGTGTTGGTGCAATTGGGTCAAAGGGGGCCAGGGCTCACTTGCCAGACAGATGTGCTCCACTTCTCCAGTACCATCATCACTAATCCTGCCTCATGTGAAACACATTTAGAATGTTGAAGAATGTTTTCATGAACCAGAGACGTGCCGGTACCGATACATAACGGGCTCAGAGTGTAATCTAACAACCACACCAAAATGAAGCGTGCACACACAGACACACACACACACAGAACCACACACACACACACACACACATACATGCACACACACACTAAAGCTGCTCTGTGAAGTTGTTACACAGATCAAGTAGATAAACCTGTGGCTGAACATGGGCAGAAAAGCAGAAGCAAAGAAAATACAAAAGTTATTTGAGGAATGTGTCCAGAGCCAAAGTCTAAACTAGCTGACTCTGCATTTCTCTCAAACTCAATTCCAGAACCTGATGAACTGAATCAAAAGAAGCTGCTGAGAAGCTGCTGAACTGAATGAGCTACAGAGGGCCTGCTCAAAAACAATGTAACACATTTTTTCATGGTTATGTGTTGGTTCACAGTGCTTGGTTTAAAGAAAGCAAAACTTAAATGCGGATTCACAGTAAATGTTACACCAGAATCCACTACTGAATTCAAGATCCTAATGTGACACACTGCCTACTGTGCCTCCGCCATACCCCCTTCTCCGCCTTTTTCTGCTGCTGTAGTATATAAAAATGCAACACTTCATTATGTTTACACGGAAATGCTCTTGACTGTAAATGCGTAGTTTCGTTAAAACGATTGCTGTGTAGACAGGAAGTATTTGCGTTGACATGAAAACAGTGAAAACAAATAAAACGATGTCTGAGCATGCACATTACCTTTGAAGACGAGGGCATCATTAGCGACTTGTAGCAACTTTTAGGACAGCCAATATCTACTTTCCTTGCTGAGATTTGGCAACACTGCGCGAACACTACGAAGTTACCAACATTATTTTGTTGGTCGCAGCAGTAGTAAAGGAGCAGTTGTACTAATGCTAATAAGTTCATCAGCATCTGTGTGTAGCATGAAAGCATATAGTTCGCCATTGTTTATGTTGATGTTGCAGTCAATGTGACACTAGCAGTAGCTGACGCGGGGCGATGGCATCATCGTTTCGTAAACATATGCGGATTATATCGTTGACATGAAAACGTTTTAGCTGGCGTTTTGAAACTTTCCACTTTGGGACCTATTTTAAAAAGTCTCCGTTTTTGCTACCCGGCTAACGTGTTTCCGTCTAAACAGAAGGCCAAAACGCATACTAAAGTAGGCGTTTACAGTCAAGAGCGTTTCCATCTAAACGTACCCTAATGTTATGTTGCATTGGAATACAATCTAATAACCAAATACATTCACTGCAAAAAATAACATTTGTAGTGTAATTGCATAGGCTATTAAAGGCTGAAAACCATTATAAAGCCTCATCCGGTTCTTTCAAACCAGGAACTCAGAGGGACGACTCAGACCACTTGAGTATATAAAAAATATATCCGTGCTGGTTTATTCAAAAAGTCACAGGCAAGAATTCACACTTCAAGTCCAGAGATCTTCCAACCCCCAGCCTGCCAAAAGCAGCCCGGAAACAGGAAGACCCCGAACCAAGCATTGCTATACAATATTAATCCTTTCTGGGCTGTCGAACCGTGACGTCACCTGATATGCCAGCTTGGCAGCTGAGCAGAGCAGTAGACCAAACATGAAGAAAATAATGTGTGTGGCTGTTGTTTTCGTGGTGTGTATCTAAAACAATTTGACATAACATTACACATTAAGACAAATATTATGGTTACTTTTACAGTCATAATAACATTTGTCCCTGACTTGAGCCCTTCTGCCTTAACAAACCTTGCATTTAACAGCCTGAGGAAGACATCCTGGCTACACTAACAGTCCTAGACAACAAATCTCTGAATATCTATCGCAGCAGTAGTAAAGGAGCAGTTGTACTAATGCTAATAAGTTCATTAGCATCTGTGTGTAGCATGAAAGCATATAGTTCGCCATTGTTTATGTTGATGTTGCAGTCAATGTGACACTAGCAGTAGCTGACGTGGGGCGATGGCATCATCGTTTCGTAAACATATGCGGATTATAATGTTGACATGAAAACGTTTTAGCTGGCGTTTTGAAACTCTCCATTTTGGGACCTATTTTAAAAAGTCTCTGTTTTCGCTACCTGGCTAACGTGTTTCCGTCTAAACGGAAGGCCAAAACGCATACTAAAGTAGGCATTTACAGTCAAGAGCGTTTCCGTGTAAACGTACCCTAATGTTATGTTGCATTGGAATACAATCTAATAACCAAATACATTCACTGCAAAACATAACATTTGTAGTGTAATTGCATAGGCTATATAGGAATGTAATTTTTAAAAGCAAGAGTGTGGGTTTTGGCCAAAACTGGCCCCGAAATGTAGAAAACATTAGAGGTACTATTCAGGAGAGCATGAAAGAGCAACAGAGCCTGAGAGCGGCTGTCTCTTTTCTATAATGTAAAGTGGACAACTTTATTTTAACAGTGAAAAAAATGTAGACATAATGCAGTAACTGCCAATGTCATGATGTCTCTAATGGTCTAAGCATGTAGGCATAACAAAATACAGTAGTTGTTACTACTATGACAGACACAGACAGTGATTACTATGTAGGCAGCCACTGCCAACCAAGCACCTGAGCTCAGTCTGGCCGTCCTACTATTCTCATCCACCAGCAGTTCTTGACATTAACAGGCATGTGCAAGTTGGAATTTTGCATGAACGCACACACGTACGTGATAGCAGTTCCAAGATGACATCTGGTGCTGGTGGGGAGTGCATGCAATTAATAACCAGTTTGCCATCATCATCTGTCCACCCATGCTCAGTAGGGCTTGGCACCACAGGATGAGCTTCAAGACAGCACTTCCTTTTAGTTGACTAATTGCACATACATGACAGCCTCTACAAGGTGTGGCAGTCAAGTCAAGATTTTTATTTGCCATTTATGCATAAACAGACAGTCTAGGCATAAAGGAATTCTTGTGCAGCTCTCCTTTGGAGTCAGGTAAGGAGTCAAAGGCCAGAAAGAACACTTA
>NW_018128631.1:4307-8167 GCF_001952655.1 Monopterus albus
TGTGCTGTTCGTGATTTTACACTACACTTAGCTCCTCCCGAACCTAGAGCAAGGTGTTCACACCCACGAGTGGGTTACATAAAGTCTGTGTGTAATGATACTGTCCACCCTGCTGTGCCGGAGGCTGTAGGTGCAGTTTTTGTGTCTGAGCAGGGAGTGAGCTGGGTGGCGTGGGTCTCTGAGTATGTTTTCCACCCTTTTACAACAGCGCTGTGTGTACAGTGTGTCCATAGCAGGCAGTTCAGTCCCAATGATCCCCTCTGCAGTCTTTATGACCCTTTGAAAAGCCTTCCTCTCTGCCTGTGTGGTGTTACCATACCAGACTGTGATGCTAGTGAGGATGCTCTCTACTAGTCCTCTATAAGCCTGGGTGAGAGGGCGACGGTTCAGCCCAGCTTTTCTGAGCTGCATGATGAAGTATAGCCGCTGATGGGCTTTCTTCACTCTGGCAGCTGTGTTCAGTGACTAGCTCGGGTCAAATGTCACCTGCAGACCCAGGAGCACTGCCAGTGTTTGATTTCAGAGATTATTTGGTTCAGGTTCAAGATTACTAGTGAAGTGTGTTTGCTAGTGTACATTTGTCTGTAGTGTATTAACTTATTGATAGATATTGGCTTTGTACAGTACTTATTAACTTAGTTTTATTGAGTGCTATGCGCTATTGCTCACACTAACGGGTCTGGGATCTGCAAATGAAAGCAAGAAAGAGGTGTGTCAACAAAAATTAGGCATGTAAAGGGGAAAAAATATATGAATGCTGACTAATTGCTGTTTGATATTCAATCATATTGTATTGTATCCTGCGTGAGGAAAGTTCTTTTATCTTGTGCTGATTGTGAGCTCAGCTGTCACCTGCCCTCCCATTCTAACTACCTGTGGTCTTTCAGTCAGGAAGTCCAGAATCCAGTTGCAGGTGAGAGTTGGTACAAGGAGGTCTGTCATCTTCCCAATCAGTCTACCCAGGCAAATGATGTTGAATGCAGAACTGTAATCCAAGAAGAGCATCCTAGCATACTATGTACTGCTGTTGTCCAGGTGTTTCAGGGTATGGAATAAAGCCAGAGCTGTTGCGTCATCCACTGATCTGTTGGGGCGGTAGGCAAACTGGAGGAGGCAGCTGGCTCGACCCAACCTCTCCTCGTGTGGTGCAGAAGAGTGTTAGGTCACATGCCGGTCTCTGCCTCTCTCCTCCTGGGGCTTTTGACTGAGCTACCAGGCATGACTGGCAGTGAGTGGACACAGCTAAAAACAATGTGCTAATTGACTCCTGGGTATTTAGTCTGGGCTTCGCTGCCTCCTTTTTGCCAGTCAGTTTTTGTTGTCTTCACAGATGCCTGCCAGCTGACTTTCTACCAGAAGGTTTTTTGCTCCTGTAACTGAAATCTACTAAAATCTGTTTGACTATCATCTACCTCGTGTAGCCAGCGGGTTCTGTAAGGGCAGCTGGCTACACAAGGAATCTTGTGTTGTTCGTGTTGAACCACCCTGTGGTTCACAATGACAAACCTCAATTGTCCACCAGGTTATACATCACTCTATTTACTCCAGTCCTACTCATCTCCATCCAATACTGCTCTGCCCTGCCCAGCTCCTGGGTGCTTCTCGACACGGCCTATCTAACATCTTCCTACTCAGCCACCCTGAGCAATGATTACCAGCTCACCATAACTTAGCCCAGCTTACCCAGCACTTCTCAATTCTGCCTGCCTGACGTCATCATACTCAGCATCACTCACCAGCTCAACACCACTCAGGACAGCTTCTCGGTGTGTCTCGACACAGTCTACCAAACGTCTCCCCACTCAGCAACCTGGTGCTACACTCAACCATATTGACACAAATCTATCCAGCTTCCCGGTGCTTCTTGACACAGCCCTTCTTCTCCTGGGCTCCACCAGACATGCACCACATACATCCAGCTTGTCTGGCACTCACCTCCTCCCCTTTCCAGGTTCCCTCTTCTTGTCACCCTTCCTGACTACGGTGCTCTGTCCAGCTTCCTCTCTGCCTGCCCAGCACTCTCCAGATATTCCTACTCGACATTGGTCCTGCCGTCAGTCTACACTCCGGAACCACCAGCCCAGAGCCCAGGCCCAGCTGCCCTTCCAGAACCAGCTACAAGCTTCCAGTCCTCTCTCCTCTGATGCGCCACCAGCACCTGCCTCCTCCTTCAAGGACATTTGGCTTCCTTGTGGTTCAAACTCCTCAGCCTGAACCAGTAGCGTTGACCTGTACTTTGTGTCTAATAGAGTCCAGGTTTTCACCAGTAGTCCAAGTCCTGCTGTGGCAAGTGTAATAATTAGACAAATTAGCTCCTTCTCACCATAATCTTGACAATATACGGTATAGTAACTCATATCCAATAATTTATAAGAAGGAAAAAGTTGTTATTCAAGAGTGGCACACATCAACATCAGTAAACATGTAATGCATGCACAAACAGTTCTCTAATTATCTAAAAAATGCATATATTTGACTATCTAAAGTACGGTGGTTAGAAATGGCTAAAATATTCAGTGTGTAGACATTACTGAAGAATTACTACAGGTTTATAATATATTTAAATGTAGGCTAATTCGTTGAAAGACCAGGGAAAAAACATTTAATATTGTTATGGCATTGTGCTCTTATAGAGGTATGTTCATTATTCTTCACAATGTTCATTTAAATACTGAAATTGAACTTGATGTAGACTGGTTGCTGTAGTCAATTCTGGGACAATAAAACATTAGTGATGGCTTCATTATTCAAACAGCATACATTCATATAAGACACATCATTAATAGTTAAAGACAATATTGCATTTGACAGTCTTCAAAGGTTGACTAGATTACTTAGCTCAAACACAACATGTTTGTCAGATGGTGGCACTGTTGAATCACACAAAGCTTTCCTGAGGGACGCTCAGAGACAGATTTATCTATCTGGGCTTCTGAGGTAGAAAGACCTGGTTTCAGTTATAATCATACTATCTTCTCCTGAACAGATTCAATAACATGAATTAACACTAGTATCACTAGTGATGGGTATTTTCACAGTCTGTGATCATGGTATATAGTATAAAGTATATGATATTGCTTTTATTCTTCTTTGTTATTTTATTACTACAAACATTCTTTTTTTTTATCAAACTGTCTTTTCATTCCTTTACATTTATACCTCCTCCATTTTGCTAATTTATTTGGTTTAATTCTATTTTCCCTTAAGTAATGAATATCATGGTAAATGGACTGTATTTATATAGCGCATTTTTCCACAGTGTGTTGCACTGGCCAAAGCACTTTACAGGAGATGATACACCATTCACCCATTCACACACAACATTCACACACCGATGACGACAGGCTGCCACACAACGGTGCTAGTCAAGCCACCGGGAGCAATGCAGGGTTCAGGGTCTTGCTAAGGGACACTTAGGCATGCAGGGAGACCGGGAGTCGAACCACCAACTTGCTGGTCAGGAGACGACTGCCCTACCTCGTGAGCCACAGCCACAGAATATCAGTCTGCACAAAAGTGGATACACACAGACTTAATTAATAATCCCTTTGCCTCTTTTGTTAATGTCTGTTGTCTCATGAACCATGTTATGTGCTTTGTCCTACAAATGTGTTATTTTGTGTGGCAATTTAAAAAAAATACAAGAACACAATATAATGCAGAGAGAATATATGCTACGTGGGAGCCGTGGAGTGCAAATACTCAGCAGTGAGTGTTCAACTATGCATGTGCAAAATGAGTATGTAAACAGTACAGATGGAATTACATGGGGTAGATCCTGAGTCAGCTGTTTAGGAGTCTGATGGCAGTTGGAAAGAAAGAGTTTTTCAGTCTAGAGGTCCTGCATTTCACACTTCTGA
>NW_018128631.1:8645-9228 GCF_001952655.1 Monopterus albus
CTTGATGATGCAGCTGTAGAAGTTGCTGAGGATCCTAGGTGACATGCCAAACCTCCTCAGCCTCCTCAGGAAGTACAGCCACTGGTGGGCCTGCTTGACTAGCTGTGTGGTGTTATGATGTGGATGCCCAGGTATTTGATGCTGCTCACCCTCTCCACTTCGGGGGGGGTCTAACCTCAAAGAATAAAAAGCCACAGGCCTCTGCTTTTGCCGGTGAGCTTGGGTAAGCACAGAAGTCATAAACCCATTTTTGCAGTCTACTGTTTGAGTAAAAGGCTTTGAATAATCAGGGAGGCCCAAGACTAATGAGCTAACCAAGAGCTATTTTAAATTGGTAAAGGCAGCTTCAGCCCCAGGCGTTCAGTGTGTCTGTTCTGCTTTGCTCTGGGTACAGTGGCTCTCAATGTGTATGTATATATCAACAAGCAAAGGAATGTGCAAAATAAGAGTAAAGTACTTAAAAACAGAGGCATAAAAAAAATCCCCACTCACCTCCCACTTTGGGGCGGTCTTGTATTCCTTCCTTCAAGCTCAGGTCCTCTACCAGAGGCCTGGGAGCTTGAGGGTCCTGCGCAGTATCTTA
>NW_018128631.1:11704-24432 GCF_001952655.1 Monopterus albus
AAAACCGTCTCTTTATTAAGAGAACTAAAACTAAACAACAAAACCAGACAAGACACGGGGGAACCAAAACCTCACGGTCAGTATCGGTCCCAGGTCAGAGCCAGCAAACAGTACATCCAGGGGAATCCAAAGTGCGTAGTCCATAGGGAAAGTCCGATAAGCCGATACACATAAGCAGTCCGAGATAAGAGGGCAAGGCAGAACAGCGTAATCCAAAATAACAGTCCGAGTCAGAAACACAAATACCAAAAACCAAATATAGTGCTGGAAAGTCAGAGCTGGGGTCTAGAACAATCGTCCTTGTGGGAGGACGCTGCCTAAATAGAGGTGTAAACAGGCGCACATAATAATGAAGCAGGTGAAACTAATGTGAGTGATGAAGAACGTAAAAAGACCGAAACTAAAGGTGAAACAAAAACAGGAAGTAATGTCAAAATAAAAGCTGGACAGGAAGCAACGGAACCGAATCATGACAATGTTGTCTGGAAAACATGAAAAGACAAACTTACAACAAAACAGTATAATGAAGAGGAAAAATAAGGAACACACAAAAATATACAAAACACAAGATACATGGAGACAGACTAGTTAATTGCATGAGGTGTGAACAAAAGACTTTTATAAAAAAAACTCTTTAGAATGAAACTTGTCTAGGTTTGTGACGTGAGCCAAGGAGGCAGTGTCTCCTGAACAGCATGGGTTTCAGATTACTCTGGTAGTGTTATGGCAGTGGATCAGTGCACTTCCAGCACTTCGTCTGCCAACCCTGGGTCCATCAACAACTCCACTCTGACAGGTGCTGGAGTGCACTCCCGGCGACGAGCACACCTGCTCCCAGTCAGTGGCACATTACTTAAGGTTAGCATTGGTGTGTTCTCATCGCCAGATGATCTCTCAATGTCCAGCAAGTATTCAGTAAGTTTCCAGTCTGTCTAACTTGTGTTTCTTTTTTGCCTCGGTGATCTCAGTATTGTTTCGTGTAGTGATGACCATATGAGGCCCCATGATGCTCTAAAACCCTTTTGGACCATTGTATTGAAAATTGGTTCACTACTTGAAGCTTCATTCATTGAGCACATGGGTGACATCTGCTGCTGCAGTGGTTGTTGTACAGCCTTGCAAAGGTGATGCTGAAGCACCTTGCATGTGCACTGAATTTTGTTGTAATGTGGAAATGTGGAAACTATTTAATTAAAGCTGAAATCTAACTTAATTTTACGTGTCTGTTTTTCTTCCTTGCCTTATAAAGTATCTGAAATGAAATGTTGAATACCTAAGTAATCCTCCTTCCACAAGAACTCTTAAGAAAATGAAATGGATTTATAATTATTCATCCCAAATTACACACTGGACAGAGCAAATATTTACAGGGTTCAATGAGGCTGTGGATGTAATTAATGTTCTGACAATATAATATAATACATTATGTGTTCTGATTGTGCTTGGTGTACACTGGGTGTGCTTGTGTGACTCAGGCATTTTTATTCAAAAACAAACTTCCCCAGCTTTGGAGAACACCCTTTCACACAACACAGAAGATGCTGGTGTCGGCAGGAACTGTTTGGCCAGGTTGAACAG
Organism: Monopterus albus; assembly: GCF_001952655.1. Taxonomy (NCBI): domain Eukaryota; kingdom Metazoa; phylum Chordata; class Actinopteri; order Synbranchiformes; family Synbranchidae; genus Monopterus; species Monopterus albus. Next base: position 13,283 of record NW_018128631.1, read on the forward strand.
GTGTGGGTACAGGGATTTGTGCATCATCCAGTAACTTAAGGGGTCCTGTGATCTGTCCAGAGGAGGACCAGATAGATATCGCTGAACCTCCACAATGGCATCTGCAGTAGTGTTCTGTGATTTTCTGGCATCTTCTGCATCTTTGTCAAGAAGCTTCCACAGGTCTATGGCTGAAAATAAAACATTACAGGACATTTATAAAGCATTTAATTACATACATACATATACATATATACATATACACATATACACATACACATATACATACATATACATATATATATACATATACATATATATACATATACACATATACATATATACATATACATATACACATATACATATATATACATATACATATATATATATACATATACATATATATATATACATATACATATATATATGTGTGTGTGTGTGTGTTCTTCGCTGCATCGGCAGCACACAATACACTCACTTACCCGATGGACACGTCATCCTGGTAACATTAACAGGCATTGATGACCTGTTGCTGTTATACATCAGCTGCTGATGACAGTGCAAACACTGCACCTATGAAATCACAATAAGATCTGTGTGTGATTTATTCTTCCTGTGTTTATTTGGAGGGGACCGTAAACTTAGACATCCATTGTATGAATAACAAACTTGACAATAAGGCTTACATCATGGAAATATAATTTACCTTACTTAGTGGCACCACTTCAAAATGTTCCCACACTTGTGACCATTTCCTTGATAGCTCTTGATAGCTCGTTTTCTGAGGTCAGCTGCAACAGGGCCCACTTTAACAGAGAAATAGGCAACAGGGCGTTGTCCACCCTGTTCCTGCAAGAAAACAGATGTCATGCATGCATTTTTCTCATCCACAGTCCGTGAAAGGTTTGGTTGGGTCAGGTAGTCCCAGTGTCGGTGTGGTCTGCAAAGCTAACTTCAAGTCAGTGAAAGCTTTTTCAGCATCAGATGTCCATGTCACTTTATTGTAAGATTGAAGGCCTTTACCATGAATCAGTGCACTGAGTGGAGCCTCCAGTACGACATACAGTAATACTGGAGGAAATTCCTACAGTAGGAGCACATGCCCAGAAAGGACATCATTTGCCTTTTCTGTGAGTGGTTTTGGAAGCTGTTGGATAGCTTCAACTCTTTAGGTAAGAAGGATTGCCCTAAACTGTGATCACATGACAGAGAAATGTAACTTTAGGTTGTACAAACTGCAGTTTAGAGAGACTAACTTTACGCTCAGCCAGGTGCTGCAAGAGTTTAACATATTGCAATGAAGCTGTTTCTTTTAGCAAAACAAGTGGCTCAAGGCTTGACTGCAGCATTTACTGCTTGCAAGTCCTGAACAAATCTTCATTCTGTAGGTTAACCTCCATCTCTTACTCTCTTTTTTTTTTACAGGGAACAAGGGAGTGCGCACAGGGGATTTCTTACAGGGTACTGTAGGTCTCAGTTTTTGTTACCATTGCTAACTCTGAGAGACGAGACAGTCCAAGTAACTTCAAAACAGTGCTGATTTATTCAAAAGATCACAGGTAAAATTAACATTGCACGCTCAGGTATCTTGCACCTCCAAACTGCATGCAGGCAGATGTAAGATGAAAGACCCCGAACCCACCAGGCCTATACATTATATCCCTTCAGTTGGGCTAGCCCCATACTACACAGAAACGTCAACCGAGACGTCTCTGTTGCCAGCTCTGCAGCTGGCCATAACAGTAGTCAAAACATGAAGCAAATCAATGTGGGAATGTGTGTGTCTGTTGGTTAAGTGGTGTGTAGCTAAAAACATTCTCACGACCTCTAGTACATGTCGTGACTTAAACATAAGTCACGACAAACATATTATGGCTAAGGCTACAGTTATACATGTCATAATAATAATATTAAACATCCTGTGTGCTGACAGTCATCAACTTTTCTCCCTAGTTATCCTTGACCAGATGTACCCTGTAGAAACTCATAAGCATGCCTAAGCATTTAACAAACTAGACATCCTATCTCCACTAAACATTTCTAATACATAAAGTATCTATCCAATCTACTTTTTTTTTTTTAGAAAGTGTAGTTGTTTACATGGCCTGTAATCAGATTTGGGAGTAATTACAACCAATGCAAAATCTTTGATGAGGTCCATATCATCAATGTGTCTAGCCTACCGTGTCTTAGGGACTTCCTGCAAGGATGACTGCAGCCTGTGAATCAGATAAAAAGTGCTGAGCCCGCATTGTATTTTCGGGTACCACCTGAACAGATCTTATTGAATGCATGACTAAAGAGATGCTTCTTTTAAAACACTGCAGTGTAAAAAAAAAACCCCAAAACAGATAGATCTTGAGTTATCTGCCAATCATTTGTTTGCATGCATGTTTTACACAAAGGGGCCCATATCTTTACATTCATCATTATTATCCTTGGCCAGAGAAATGTCATACAGCTGTAACTCTGAAGCTGTGAGACGGGCAGTGAGAACGTAGAAGTAATCACTCCAGTACATAGCAGATGTGCACAGTTTTTTTTTTAAACTCTAAGCCATGTATGTTCATAGTGCTTGTCAGCACCATGATGAATGTGAGAAGTGTAATGCAAATCTCCAGGTCCCATAAAATCAGTGCATTCATCAACAACCAATTGTTTAGCTTCAGCAACAAGTGAAAAAGTCAGTGGACCATTTTGCAATTTCCATTCATAAGCATATATTAACTCACAAGGCCTATTAAGTACAAATGATTGTGTGTGTGAGTCACTGTCATGGTGGACAGTGATACCATCAGAGGTTGAACAAAGTTAGATTCTAAGTTTACACATAAGATCTCTACCTAAGAGACTGAGAGGACAATGTGAAGAGAGCAGAAAACAATGTTTAAATGATCTTCCCTCAGGGAGGGAGCAGTTCCTGAATAAACAAGGAATGTAACTGTCCCTGAATAAAGAATATGAACTGAGGAAATTGTTCATATGCTTCAGATTCATATTTGACATAGGTGCCCTGAGGTTCAAATTTGCTCTCTAATACCTTAATGGTGTGTTCTATAAGCATGTGCGGGTTAGTATCAGCAAGCTGTTCTTCAGTGTGTGCAGTGTGTGTGTTTTATCACTCATCTGTAGCTGCTTTGTCTCATCTGTAGGCACAGTGGCGGTCTCATCCGCTGTCCATCCTCCCCCCCACCACCAACCTGCCTCCAGTCAAATATCATTGGGCACTGGTGAACATTCTCCAAACTCACGTCCCCACCCCCATTTCCTGGAGCTGTGTCCTCCTGGATATTGCTCATGTTGTTCCTGGATGGCTTGATACATGGTCATGACTGCCATGTGTAGCTCTTTTTTGGCCTTATTTTCTTTGGCCCACTTTTTCTGCTGCAGCTGATCTTGGGCGTGACTGGCATGACGTCATCGTTCACTCAGATGGGCGTCTCTGTAGCGGACACAGGATTTCTTAGCTGCTGCTGCAATTTCAGGTCTCAGTCCATTCAGAAAGCAGTTGTTAAGATGCGTTTCCCACACACCAGGAGCAATGCTCAAATTAGCTGGTTTTTCCAGGCCACTATTAATGTTAAACAGCTCTGTGAGGCAGTGTAAATACTCATCTGTTGATTCTCCCTCCTGTTGTCTGCAAGACATGATTTTACTCATGTCCACTTTAGTGGGAAACCGGTCATGAAATACAACTCCCAGGGCTGTAATAGCATCTCTGTGTGAGGCGTTATCAGTGTGATTCCATTCAATGTTGCAGGTCATTTGCTGGGAAAAGACGAGTCACATGCTGGAGATCAGCAGGTTTCATTTTTGTTACTAAGAGGCGTTTCACTTCACTCATGGTGGGACAAAATTCATTGCAGAAAATGGAGAGCTGTTCTGCTAATTTCTGTCCAGAAGCTGTTGGGTCTGGAAAATGCTGTGCTGCAGCAGTAATATCAGCAGTGGTCCCTCGCGGTGCCCTGTGGGGGGTGCTCCAGGACTATGGCGTCCCATGGGTAATGATAGTTCAGCATTGGAAGACGGGCCAGCGGCTGCACTCATGCTGTACGCAGCACCACTGCGTGTTGTCTGCAGCAACGGGAGGCCCAGAGAGACTGATGGGTCGTATGGTCGGGCTTTGACGTCAGGTTTGTCCTGAAGTTGGTACGTGACAGACGGTCCGGGCTGTGGTGGTGCAGTTGGTGGGCAGGCATTGGGGTGGGGGTCCAACTTCAGAGGCATGTGCTGGGGATACAGAGAACTGAGCGGCAGATTACTGTTTTCTTTTTTACTAACGAGACATTCTTTAGTCTTTCCTGATTTTGACATTTCCTTGAACATTCTCTTTTGTTGTGTAAAATTATTAACAAAGGCATACTTTAAGGTTGATTCTAACATTTTATGAATTAAAAACTTAATTAGTAGAAGATTAACATTATGCTTGTTGAATGGAGCCTGAGAGGTTTATATCGCTGTCAAAACTCGCGGCAAAATCCGAACCACTTCTTGAATCAGTCACGTGGTACAGCCGGGCAGCGAGGCTTCGGACGTCATCATTTTCAGCTCCTCCCCTAAACGATGCAAGCCTTGATACGCGCTTCGCGGAAACGCCCCCTCCCCTACTCGGCACACGCTTCGAAACCTCGATACGGAACGTCACATCACTACCAGCAAGTATTCAGTAAGCTTCTGATCTGTCTAACCTGTTTCCTTTTTTGCCTCAGTGATCTCAGTATTGTTTCGTGCGTTTTTTCTGAACTGAACTGAACTGAACTGTTTGCTTTCTGCCGGAGGAAGTCCCCTGAGTATTTTTTGTATGAACTATTGTTTCTCTGGAATCGTTTTTTTTTTCCTGTGCTTTGCTGAATCCTGTTGTCTTCTCGCCAGTTTGAGTTTTCACTGGTTGTTTTAAGTTCCCCCTGTACCTGCGCATATGCTGCGATCTCCTCGCAAGTTAGAGTTTTTTCTAGGAAGATCCTGTGGGACTGTATGTACCTCCACGGCAACTTGGCTACCCAAGTGCACCTCCCACACTGGCATAGAGCTGGGCTGCAGCCACACCTGCTGTGAACCATGACTTCCACTGCCAGCGGATTCATGCACCGGCCAGCAGACACCTCATCACATCCTGCCTCCCTGAACAACTCTCATTCATCATAACCAAGGTTCTCTTAATTTCTTTCCCACATAAAGAGTCTCTGCTGAACTGCCCAGTCTTCTCACCGTCCTCCTCTGCTTTCAGTTCAGTGGTTGCCTCTGCTCTCCATCAGCCCCAGGTTGCTCATCTAACAGTCCAGTCAACACAGCTCCCAGTCACCCGTGACCAGCTGAAATGTCCACACTACATCTTAATATATTCTGTTACCACTTCTGATTAAATTGTTTTGAGCTCGAGTCTGTGTCCGAGTCCTTCATTTACTGGGTCCTCAGTTGTTATTCCTGATGGCTAGCCGTAACAGTTAGGGATGAGGGAAAATAACAATTTTAAATATAAATTTAATTACTCTGTGTTTTGCATTAGTATGTAAGAATAATAGAGTTAACAACCATATGTTTTAAAAGGAATAAAGTATTACACATAAAATCTGGAATGTCTAAACACTAATCTTACAAGATCATTTTCCTAACATTTACTCATCAATAATACTTGGCGTTAAATGCTCTGTTTGACCAAAAGGGGAGCTCTAACTCCACCTTATATTTCACTGCAAGGTTTAGTTATGTTTGGTTTTTCATATCTCAGCTAATAACAGTCCTCTAGTGAGCAGACCTGCATTCAACATTTTGAAATCAATCAGTAGCCATTATTACATTAGTTGCCTAAGATTTAACCACTTAGTTCTTATGTATTTTGGAATCTCTGTGTCTCAATTAAGTGCTTTTTTGAGTGAGAGGGAAGATGGGCCTTTGTTAGGTCTGTTCTTTGTAAAGGCTGACATGAGCCCCGAGTCTGGGTTAGCTCAGTCATTAAAATGTCTCCTCTGGAGTTTTCTAAGAGTACTCATTTGAGTTCACTTTGACATGGAATCAGATAAAAACTGGAAACTTTGTCTCCAGTCAGTAATTCAGAGTCCAGGCATCAGCATGTGAGCACATAGGTAAATGTGATGTGCATTCTGTTCACTGAAAATAATGCAGTTTCAGGATTTGGGACCATAAAACCTAGGAAGTGTCAAGTGCTTATGCAAAGTTTTTATACTTCTAACATCATTCTTTACATAATCCTTCCTGGGAATCATAAATGGTGGGTTCTCCACCACCCCGAGATGGACAGGAGCAAGTCTGTTAATTATCTCCAAAAAATTCATCTGTAATCCTCATTCTGTTGCATGTAGACTCAGTACATTACCTTCAGTTATTTAACAGCCAGTAAGACATTTTTTCATCTTTTTAAAAGTGCACCTGTGCACAATAGTGGGACAGCAGTATAACTCCATCACAATTGTAATCTTCTGATTTGTCATTATGATCTCATTGCCATTGTGAATTCTCTATGTTCGTATTAATGCAAATGATTTTCTGCACAAAAACAGATGAGCTGCTGCACAAAGACTGAGTTTATGAGTAATATTAATCACACAATTGCTGTTAGTTGCAGTCTTATGTCAATGAATTCAGCAATGATAGTAATTACAGTACAATGACAATTATCATATTGATTAACTGAAACATGGTAAGATTAATTGATGAATGTGGGTTTCAACATGAAAATATGGTTAACTAATTTATATGTGATATTATAAAGCTAATAAAATGCCTCTATCTAAGATGACACTAACAGGAACAAAACAGTTATTAGTTGCAGTTTTATGACACTGATTACAGTACAATGAGACTTATTATAGTATTGACTAATTATATTATAATGTGACTAGAATGCCTTTGCCACCATATTTTGTAAGTTTTCAGAATGACTTTGATGCCCCTTTCTCCATCATATTCTTTTTTGTATTCATCTCTGGTTTCAGTAAGATAACATAACATTTTGGAATAAAAATACAAATGAGCAGTCCAAAACTGGAGGCCAGAATAGCAAATATCTCTACAGCAACACTGAACTTCCCAGGAGAGCTGACATATGCTGGAATAAAAGTGATCCAGACTGCACAGAATATCAGCATGCTGAAGGTGATCAGTTTGGCCTCATTGAAGTTATCAGGCAGTTTCCGAGCAAGAAAAGCCAGAATAAAACATAAGATGGCCAGAAGGCCTATGTACCCAAGTACAGCCCAAAAGCCTACAGCTGATCCCAGAGCACACTCTAAGATGATTTTGTCCTTGAACTGGGTCAAGTTCTTAAATGGAAAAGGAGGAGAAATAGTTAACCAGAGGATACATATAACAACCTGGATGAGAGTGAAAGCCACAACACTGAGTCTCTGCTGTGCAGGCCCAAACCATTTCATCACATTACTGCCTGGAAGTGTAGCCCTGAAGGCCATTAACACCACTATAGTTTTCCCCAGAACACAAGAGATACAGAGGACAAAGGTGATGCCGAATGCTGTGTGTCGCAGCATGCAGGACCACTCAGAGGGCCGGCCAATGAAGGTCAGAGAACACAGGAAACACAGAGTCAAGGAGAAGAGCAGCAGGAAGCTCAACTCAGAGTTGTTGGCTCTGACAATAGGAGTTGTCCTGTATGTGAAGAAAATGGCTGCCACAACAGCAGTCATGCATGTTCCAAATAAGGCCGCTGCAGTGAGCAGTACTCCCATAATTTCTACATATGATAGAAACTCTGCCTCCTTCTTTACACAGGCATCTCATCTCTCATTGGACCAGGAGTCAGGGTGGCATCGCTCACAGGTGATAGAATCTGAAAAATTGTATGAAAGCAGATGTCATAGTTAAAATATATTGAAATGTATTTACTATTTTCGTCCATTCCTGTGCAAACAAGACAGACACTACACACCAGTGAATAGACTTGCTCAGTTGCATTTTTTTTTAGCACATCAGTGCATACAAGGCAGATATTATGATTAAAGGTCATAGAGGGATATATGTATGACAACTCCATGGTCAGATCAGTAATTACTTAATTACTATATATATAAATAAGGTGTTTTCTTCATAATTTTGTTTTACTTTTTGGAATGTTTCAGGAGTTTGTGTTTACTGTGAACAGGTTATTTTTGTATTATTGTGGGTACCACAAAACACATTTCTGTTATCTGGAAGTGAAAATATTGTAAACTGGACAAATCTTGCCTGGATTTTATTGATCAAGCAAAATGCTATATCACCAGAAAGCTACAAACTAAATAAAATTTTAACTTAAATTTTGGTGCATAATTATAGCACGGCAGCTTTGTTTTGTTGCATACTGAAGTGCAAAACCTTACAGTGAATTTTACTAGACCTGTCATGTTGCTTATTTCTCCTTCTGCACATCTGATACAGTCATAGCAGCAGACAGGTTTTCCTTTCTGCAGAACCTTGCGAGTTCCTGGGGGACATTTCTCACTGCAAACTGACACAGGGACCTGTATGGACAAAACATCTCTGAGAATAAAGTATTGATACCTAAATTTAAATTTTTTTCAAGCCTTTAGTTTTATTTTGATGCATTGAAACAAAACATTATTATAATGTACAAATAATACATTTAGAATGAATATAGCATAACTACAGTGATGGCATGGTAGTTTACCTGTTTTGAGTTCTGTGCCCAAATAAATGACTCAAGTTGCAAACTCAGCTGTTTGTCTGCAGGTAAAGATGCATCATAAAGACCAACTGTGACAAAGTCCACAATGCCATTTTCTGTTGGCTGCCAGTTTATAATTTCATACTTTGCTGGTAGGTCTCCATTCTCATCAAAGTAAACCTCATCTCCTTCCTTGGTTTTGAAATGAATCTTTCTTATGTGCTGTAAAATCTAAGAACATATGAATCTAGTTAATTATGACAAGTTGCTCAACAGCTTGATACACAGACTGTATTAATTTATCATATAAAAACTGTATTTTCTTTATACTTAATGTAAAAATGAAGTTGAGTTTTTTTAAGGTTAAACTCACTGTGAGTGGATCTAGTTGCACATTGTAGTTACATGTTTTATTACAACCAAGAATAATATGAAGTGCATGTGCCACAGCATACACTCCTTTATAGACATTGTTAAATAGAGGCATATATGACATATCAGTGAAGCTGTTTTGCACTCCAGTCAGATCTTCATGTCGCTTTCGGGATGAACAGACCTATGGCCCCATCCAGAATGTGATGTGTATCCTTTTCTGCAGTTTGGGAATCAAGGATCCATGCCTCACTTCCTACCCACTGATACCCAGTCAAGTTGTGTTGAGACAACTCAAGTATAAGTATATCCATTTCAATGTTTGAGGCAAAAAATACAACCACCTTGGAGGTTGAAGCCTTGATAATGTCAATTATATTTTTTATTTTTTCTGACGAATCAGTTGGAAAGAAAGACACAGAATACTCCAGACAGATGCCCAGCTGCTGTGCAGTTTCTGTGAATGTAGCCATGCCATTATTGCCATAATCACTATTGCTTCTAATAGCTCCAACCCAAGTCCAACCAAAGTGCTTGACCAAATGGGCCAGGGCTCTGCTCTGATAGTCATCACTAGATATTGTTCTGAGGAAGGATGGGTATTTGGTTTTGTCACTGAGACAAGCACAGCTGGAATAGTGGCTTATCTACAAGAAAAAGAAATGGCCTCCCAAGATAAAGATGTAAGAAATCAAACTTTCACACAAATCACATTTGTAATGAGCAGCTGATAGTAATGATAGTTACTAATCTTACCCACCAGTGGAATATGAAAGGGTCCAATGACAGTAGCTATAGCCATGCTAAAAGAGGAAGCGGACCCTCCTATAATGCCCTGTTCTGATCTGGTACATGGTGCCTCAGTGGGTGCAGACACAACTTCATTACCATTAACCAAGGCCAGTGCAACCTTCACACTTCTGGCAATAGAACCACAGCCATCATACATCTTATAGCCCAGAGAGATGCCAGGTAGTAGGTCTGTGCTGTTATTAATTTCCTCAATGGCAAAAATCATAGCCTGGGAATACTGTAATTCTCTGAAATTCAAACTTGATGCAGACAGTTTTAAATAATACTAGTAGTAGTACTTGAAACAGAAACAACTGAAGATTTATAGAAAGATATGATGACAGTCATACAACAGAGAATATTTGAACCTTCAGAAATAAATAATGTAATTTTAATGTTAATATTCAATTTAACTGATTATGTATATATTTTTTTAGTTCCTATTTGTATCTGTATCCTTTTCCTCATAGACAGTTTAAATCTTCATAGATCTATAATCTGTAATTTACCTTGTACATTCCACTTGCTGTGGTTTGTGCATGTAAGTTTCCTGTCTGTCATTCATGTTACGAAAAGAGAAGATTGCTCCCAGTATAATGTCCCCATCTTTAGATAGCTGGGGGTTCTCAGGATCCCCTATCTGCCGGCACACCAGCTCCTCAGCCTGAGAGAAAGACACCAGCAACAACAGCTGCAAAAGTGCCCAGCCCCACTCTGTCCACCTCTGTGTGGACGTCATCATGTCTAAGGGAGGTAAACCACAGGCTGGCATCACATGTACCTTAATGTAAATCAGAAGCTGGTGCTGCTATTCATACATTTTGGATTAGCATGAAAAAATAAAAACAGAACATTATTTCTTCTCTGTCGACTTACAAGGTGTGGGGAGGATAAGGAGGTGCCCATATTGAAAAAAACAAACAAACAACTAAACAATTTGTAGAGGCAGTCATTACAAATATACTAAATATATGTTTTATCAGATAAGAATATTCAATTATTATGCACATTTTGCCTTTTGGAAAATTATTAATTAAACTGCTGTGTAAAGATGTAAAGTTGATAATATCCCACAACAGTACAATAAGACTCTCTTTAAGCCTGAACTAATTAAAGTTTTGGCCACCTTGGTTCAGTCCAATGAACTGTGAGCATAACATCCCTTTTCATTTGATTTGTTGATCTTGTGAGTAAACAGGGCCTTATTTACATTCAGCTGACTTTGATTGATATTGGCACTGATTTGCATCTTTCACATCTATTCTAAAATTCACACTCCTTTTAGCTCTGTTTTGGTTTCAACCAGCTCCTAAGAAAAAAATGTTGCTTTTTAGTTGTTAAATGCTTCACTGCATTTACCAGTTAA
>NW_018128632.1:0-1715 GCF_001952655.1 Monopterus albus
GGGCTGGTGGTACTGGCGCTGCTCTGGTTAGTGTTGCCGCCGTGCTGACTGTTGTCTTCCACCTCCTGCCCCAGGCTAGTGTCATCGCTGTGCTGACTGCAGTCTTCCACCTCCTACTCAGGGCTAGTGTCATCGCTGTGCTGACTGCAGTCTTCCACCTCCTGCTCAGGGCTACTGTCATCACTGCGCTGGCTGCTGTCTTCCTCCCCCTCCGACTCTTCCTCCTCTTCGCTGCTGCTGCTGACAGGCTGTAGCAGATATTCGAATTCAGAGTCTGTGGATGAAGTGGGAGAGGGCTGAGGATCGGCAGGTTCAGTCTTGGAGGGATTCATAGTTGCTGGACATGATAAAAAAAAGCCCAAAGAGTTTGGTCGTTGGAGCGAAGTGGTCGCTGAAACACATCCATCTCTATTTATTTCAGAGGGGCTGAGGGGGGATGGCTGGAAGGTTGTATGGGTGTGGCTATGGAAACAGGACTTTTTTTAGCACCACAATTTCCTGCCACTGCTGGCTGGTCCGGAATAATGAGCTAATCTCCTCTCCCCACTTGCTAAAAATCTCTATCCATGTTATAAAACGGAGGTTCAGAGTTTCCTGAAAAACGCCACACTCCGTGTTGAATCTGTACATCTTCATTACACCGTTTTTATCACCGAGTCCCTGTGCTATTATTTTGTAGTACCATTTTTCCAAATTAGTGCCATTTGTTTCCCAAACAGCTTTGAACACCCTGGAATTGACTCTCGCCTGCGGGGTGCTACTGCTACTGCTACCGCCAGCAGCGGACCTCTCGCTTTGCATCATCACTTTGGCCAGCTGGTCCTGGGTGCTTTCAGGCTGTTCTGCAGGATACTTGCGCTTCTTGTTTGCTGGGTCTCGGTTCTCCTTCTCTTCCTCCTCATCCTCCTCATCATCCTCCACCTCCCCCTCCTCATCTTCCTCATCATCTTGGTAGCTTTCGAGCAGATGTTCCAACACGATGCACCTCATAACTCCCCAATCGCTCGCAGTCAGTGTCGTTCTCAGCGTTTCAGGAGTGAAAGTTTCCCCCTCTCTCAGCTGGTACAGTGCCAATTCGCCGGTTGTATACTGGAATACATAACCGATATAGCCAGTCAATAATTTCAGCTTGCCTCGGAGAGAAGCGCTAGGCGGCTTTTGAACTCTACAGAGCTGCATTGTGACTTTTTTAGGAGCTCGCAAAAAATCTGACTCCTCCATTAGCATCACAGGTACGTTGCTGATAACACCGTATAATCTCTCAATAGGATCAGATGATGTAGCCATTTTTCTCTCTTGTTATTACAGGCTGCTAGCTGAAGGAAACAATGTTTCAGAGGTATAACGCAGCAGTAAAGCGGCGCTATTTATAAAGCGGTGAGTCTGAGAGGGGCGTGAACAGCTGTGAAAGTGTTTAGCCCTGTGGGTTTTTGCACCTCTCTCACAAAAAACAGTTTGCCTGATGACAAACATATGGTATAGGATCTGTTTTAAACATCTAAATAATTACCCCCAATAAATAACTCTGGACCAGGGGTCTCCTTTGAAACGAAATATCTGGCCAACTCTGGTCTAGCTCCATGTCCAATTTGTGTTTTTATCTGGCCAACTCTGGTCTAGCTCCATGTCCAATTTGTGTTTTATTCATCTCACACTACATAATAAAGACCTTGTCTTTTTTAAAACTAGCTGTTTCACACCTTAACTCAAAGGGG